>NW_015630990.1:147035-149413 GCF_001515625.1 Sinocyclocheilus rhinocerous
TTTGAGTGGCCGAAGACTTCAAGGATCACAGCTGGAGAACTGCAGAAAATAGTTGAGTCTTGAGGTCAGAAAGCCTAAAAAAAATACAATGTTGTTTGGGAGGGTTTCAAGAAAAAACTAGAGAAGAAAACGCTCTCATCCAAAAACAAACTCCAGCATATTTATTTGCTAGACATGACTGGAACTTCAAATGGGACTGGGTTCAGTGGTCATATGAAACAAAAAAAAATTGCTTTTTAGCAGCAAACACTCAAGATGGGTTTGGTGCACACAGGGATAAAAAAGTACCCCATGCGTACAATGAAATATACTGCTGGATCTTTAATGTTGTGGGCCTATTTTTCTGCCAGAGATCCTGGATACCTTGTTCAGATAGATGGCAGAATGGATTCTATAAAATACCAATGGATAAAATTTTTTAAAACTGACTGTACATGCTAGAAATCTTATAATGGGCCATGGTTGGATCTTCCAACAGGACAATGATCCACAAAAAAACATCAAAATCAAAACAAAAATTGGTCACTGAGAAAAAAACCAAGCTTCTGCCCTGGCCAACCCAGTTCCCTGAGCTGAACACTATATAAATGAGTGTGGTGAACTGAAGAGGAGAAGCATCAACATGCAGCTGGACATCTGAAGGGTCTGGAGAGATTCTGTATGAAGGAATGGTCTCTGATCTCCTATCAGATATTCTCTAAACTCTTCAGGCATTATAGGTGAAGACTCAGAGCTCAGAGCAAAAGGTGGTTGCAAAAAGTATTGGATAAAAGGGTATGATTAATGGTGACCAATGTGTATTAGAGAAAAACATTTATTTCATAATGAGATTTTTCTCCCATTTTAAATTCTTATTCTCAAATGAAAGGTTAGATTTTAGTAAATTTTTAAAATAAAATATCTAAAGGATTGATGATACACATTAATTTTCACAGCCTTCTTTGGTCATATTTACCAAGGGTATGAATAATTTTGAGCACAACTGTATATGAACATATATATGAGCATTGCAAAAAATATATATATTATATATGTAATATTCCCAAAAAATATATTAATGATATATTATTGTATTATTATTTGTATTATTATTGTATGACGTGTTTATATAGCCTAGTGTTTTTTTGGGGGGGGGAAACTGCAAATGTTTTTCAGGATATTTTAATTAATAGAAAGCTCAAAAGAACAGCATTTATTTAAAATCCTTTGTAAGATAAGATTATAAATGTCTTTATTATCACTTTTAACCAATTTAATGCCTCTCTTTCTCTCTCTAAGTATTGCATGTTATACATATAAAAAATTTGTTGCCAACCAGTGAACTTTGTTTCACTTGCAGATTACATTTCTTACTTTTTGTGCTTTGATAATAGTTAAATTCCTCCATAAAAAGAATGCAGCTGACTTTTGTTAAATGTCATCTGGGTTTGATTTATAAAGAACATTTCTGTTAAGAGGGGGTTTTATCCATCTTTTACTGATAAATTGGAGTTATTTATATTGAAATGCATTAACTGTGCTAAAGAACTTTACGCCTTTAAACAAATTTAATTAATCACGTGTTACCCATTAATTGCGAAAGTCCCATTTTATGCCAGTATTCATATAGAGGCCTTATAGGAACTTAATTCAGATGCATTTACACAGACTTCTGTCATTTCAGATTCCATATGTCCTGTAAACAATAAAATCTGCATTCCGCTATGAGGTTCCTTCACAATTTGTATTGACATGCAACATTCCAATCAGGGACTAAAAATATTTGCTTTAATTATGTCTCTGAAGGTCATACCTGATTTGTGCAGGAACTGCTTTATGGAAATGAGCCGGCTAGAAGATCTTTAGGGTCTCTTCAGGTCTCTGTTTACTCTCTGATCTCATCTGTAATGTGAACACAACAAAGAGAGCCGTAGTTTTGCTTTGTGAAACATTCCGACAGCAGTGAACTCAGAAAATTCCAGTCTGGGGAGAAACTCCATTCTCATTAAGCAAAGAAAGTGTGCTATCATTCTCTCAACATCTAATTTAATGACAGTCCCCAACTGCCTGTCATAAAGTTTTCATTCAGACGTCTACTAAATGAGGGGGCTCTAATTGGGAGTCTCTGTGTATTAACCTTGTCCTTTGTCTACCTGTATGAGAAAAGCCAAATATGCTTTTCTTCAAAGGAACAAATGAAAAGGAAAGCTAGCATCTTTCCCCAGGGCAGGTTTTTTTCCCCCCTTTTGATGGGTGCATCTGTAAAGCTCAAGCACCCCTTCATCAACAGCAATTAAGATTTTAAATATATATACTATATACACTGTGTCTATCTGTCTGTCTGTCTGTCTGTCTGTCTGTCTGTCTGTCTGTCTGTCTGTCTGTCTGTCTGTCTGTCT
>NW_015630990.1:149690-251059 GCF_001515625.1 Sinocyclocheilus rhinocerous
ATATATATATATACTGGATTCTTTGAAGAATAGGAAGCTAAAAAGAACAACCCTTATTTCAAACTAATTTTTTAAACAATATTAATGTCTTTACTGTCACTTTTGATCAATTAAAAAAAATTTAATAAAAAAATAAAAAAATTGAACGGTAGAGTGTGTGCTTATCTGTTTTTCTTTACCATATATATTTGCATATATTTAGAAACATTAGTTTGTTTTTATTTCTTTATTTTTTATTCAATAAATGAAAAAAATATATATATTATTGCATTATTGTTTTATTTTTCTGGTAATATATTTACAATAAGGTTCCATTTGTTAACATTAGTTAACTACATTAGTTTACATGAACTAACAGTGAAAAATACTTCTAGCATTTACTAATCTTTGTTAATGTAATTTTAACATTTACTCATGCATTATTAAAAACAAAAGTTGTGTCTGTTAATATTATTTACTAGACCTAACAATCGATAGTTGTATTTTTATTAACTAATAATAATAAAGATGAATAAACACTATAACACATATATTGCTAATTTTTAGTTAACACATTAACTAACATTAACTAATGGGACCTTATTGTAGTTAACCATTTTTCCTTTAAAATGTACTGGATGTAAATAATTGTGGCACTATTGTTTTAATATTTTGACTGCAATATTGATTTATTTATTATTATTATTTGAATTTATTATTATTATACTATAACTATTTCTGTTTTACAGGTTTGCAGTCTCTCACTGACTTATACAGTGGGTGATGTTGGGGGCCAGCTTTCGGAGAGCTGAGGGTAAAACTGTGTTGCTACTGCATCATCTGCCCTCTGCCATGGTGCGTGTGTGTGTGTGTGTGTTTGTGTGTGTGTGTGTGTGTGTGTGGCGTCTCCGGCTGGATGGGGTCAATGGCATGCGACCTTGAGGAGACAAATATTCAAAATCAATAAGTATTTGTCTCACTCTGCACTCTGTTTGTCTGAGCAGCATTTTAAGCTGCATCCTCCCCCAAAAAGGAACAATGTGAGTAATGAACGTGAGTCAGAAGACAGACATACAACACTTGCAGATGTACCCAAATATTTACTGCATGGAAGTCATGTTTATTCATCAGATGAGAAGGTAAGCAGCAGGTTTGCATTTGATGCAGTCTGCCAATATGTTGCAATGCACGGCTATAACAGCTGTTTCTATTTGAACCAGGTACGCCCATTTTATGCAATTAAAGTTATTTATCTCCCTTTTCAAAGTTCATCAGTTATGTTGAAATACTCTTAATGTCCATAAGGGGGATGATGTATGATTGGGGTAATTATTTCTTATTCACCATGCTTTCTAAAGCATATCAATTTTGTTAATACCATGTAATTAAAACATGTCAGTGCACTACAAGTTGCGAGCTGTATTAATGACTGTGAAAATTATTTTAATTAAATAGCCAATTATAGAAAAATCCTAACCATGAGAATTGACATTTAAATGAATTTCATTTAAATTGCTTTTCAACATTGTTTTATCAAAGCCTTATAGGCTGAATAAATTATTATATCAAACAACATACAGTGCCATTGATCATACGCGAGTCATATCATAGTTCTACTTTTAAACACTGATCCATTAGCTTTATGGTGATTCATACAGATGGAGGGAAACTCTATGCACTCTGTCTCTCCATTCGTTAGTCTACTAACCGGTGCATTCAGGATGAGGAAAGAAAGTAGCCAGATTGTTCTCGGCTTGTTTGATGGTTCATGTATGTCTGATGTTTGCTGTGTGTTCTCCCTGTAACAAATACCATAAACAAAACGGAACGAGTTAGTCATCAGCGCTGCGACGCCATCAAACCTTTGTGCGTGTGGTCTTGTGATGGGCCTTTCCTCATTAGCGATGTCATGTCATCCCCCGGCAGTCATCATGGGCCTCTGATATCATATAAACACATGGAAGAAACACATAAATCGCGTTGACTAACTTCAAGCACTATTTAGAAACAATTTAAATGGAATAGAAACCATTAGAAAGAGAATAGAAACAAAGAACACCCTTTATGCTCCTTCAGAAGCTAATTGAGCATTTTATCCATTGCGATCAAACAGTCAGATTGTTTTCATTTGTGGTAGCATTTATGTCATCTGTTTGCCTTCCTGATGGATCGGATCCTTTTCAAGTGCTAGTAGTGTAAATGCCAATGTTGTGAACACATTGGTACACTTTTTTCTTTAAGGAAGGAACATGTTGACCCAAGTTAGGGCTCTCAACTTTAATATATTAATGAACAATTTATATATATATTGTTTTATGTTGAGGAAGATTACGTATAACTGTCTAATTGAGGTGGACATGTCATTTCAATGCTGTTGACCTTGAAGTGGACTTGAGTAAAACAGTTTAACATTCGTTCTCAGCTGTTTCAAGCTGTTCTTTGTTGTATGTAACCTCTTGATTACTGTTGGTTTGAACTTCTCTCAGGTGAACTGTGTTATCATGTAGCATTCCTCTCATCCTGGCTCATTGAATAATGATGCAGCGTAGCATGGCTTCTTCTAATGAGCGAGATCGAGGAGTTCTTTTCTGGCCGTGATGCTTGTATTTACCCAGTACATAAAGATTGCAGACATTGTTAATTTAACCAATAAAACTAATTGAACATTCAAAGTTAGAATGCAGTGAACAACTGAGAGTTTCTCTGCATTGTGCATCCTGCTGTTTGTCTATTGAAAGACTGTTGTTCTAATGGGAGTTTGATTCATCAGGCCCACCCAGCTTGTTAAGAGACTGAATCGGAGACATCATAGAGGTCCTGTGGCGTTTGTGGATGCCTTTTTGTCTTATCATCATTCTTCTCTAAACGAATGTCTGCTAGCAGTTCTTTGTGAGGAATTTTATGGCCATCATTTGCAGTTAACCCCATGCTAACATGAAAAATTGTTGGCAAACGATCATGACATTCATTGTTTTTAATGAAATCTTAATATGATGCATATTTAAGCAAAGGTTAGCAACATAAAGGGCAACTTTGTCTGGCTATGAATTTTAAGTGGGTATTGATTTTTACACTACATGCTACCTCTGTGCCTGAATGACAATTCTGAAATGGCATTCTGCTTATCTTTAAGCAGATCAGATCAGACTAACTTGCACTTATAAGTTTACTTGGATAGGTTCGGACAGTGTAGACTTCCACATTGTTTTTTCTTTGCATCCAGAGAGTTCTGTATGTTTGAATTGGGTCTTTGAAGAAATGAGACATGACATGGAACAAGAAGTAAACACTCTCTTGAGGAAGGAGACCATCGAGGTGGTCCCTCATCATGAAAGAGAATCCGGGTTCTACAGCTGGTACTTCATTGTTCCGAAGAAGGATGGAGGGTTGTGTCCCATTTTAGATCTGCGTCAGTTGAACCGCTCTGAAAGTGAAGTTCAGGATGCTCATTCTCAAACAAGTCGTGTCTCAGATCAGGACCGAGGTCGCCATCTCAGTGGCACATCAATTGGCGTGTTTCTAGCTTTGAAACACTTTCTCGTGGACCTAAGAGATCACCATGTGTTGGTGTGCACTGACAACACAACGGTGGTCTCTTATATCAACCACCAAGGAGGTCTGCGTCCGCGCCCCCTGTATAGGCTGACGCACCAGATCCTTGTGTGGTCCCAGGGCAAACTCCTCTTGCTGAGAACAGTTCACATTCCTGGGCATCTCAATACGGGAGCAGACATCCTGTCGAGGCAGGGGCCGAGGCCCGGGGCATGGATGCTTCACCCCGAGGTGGTGAAGCAGATATGGAGAGTTTTTGGTATCGCTGAAGGCGTTCCCCTAGCGTTTTCCGACACAGCGTCTCGTTCCCTCGAGGAGCCAGGGTTACATACGTAACCTGAGACGTTTCTGTTAATATTAGTTACTGGACTTAACAATCAACAGTTATTTTACTTAACTAACAATAACAAAGATTAATAAATACTGTAACAAATATAACATTAACTAATGGGACCTTATTGTAGTTGTTACCACTTTTCCTTAAAAACTGAACTGGATGTGAATAATCATGCGAGTCATTGTTTGTAATTATTTTAATAATTTGGCAGGCTTAGTTTTTTATTATACTATTCTAAACTTGTTTTACAGGTTTGCAGTCCATCTCTCTCACTGACCTATAGGGTGGGTGACGTTTCGGCCAGCCTTTGGTGAGCTGCCTCTGCCATGGTGTGTGTGTGTGTGTGTGTGTGTGTGTGTGTATGGCGTGGGGCATCTCCGGGTGGATGGGGTCAATGGCATGTGACCTTGAGGAGACAAATATTCAAAATCAATAAGTATTTGTCTCACTCTGCACTCTGTTTGTCTGAGCAGCATTTTAAGCTGCATCCTCCCCCAAAAAGGAACAATGTGAGTAATGAACGTGAGTCAGAAGACAGACATACAACACTTGCAGATGTACCCAAATATTTACTGCATGGAAGTCATGTTTATTTATCAGATGAGAAGGTAAGCAGCAGGTTTGCATTTGATGCAGTCTGCCAATATGTTGCAATGCACGGCTATAACAGCTGTTTCTATTTGAACCAGGTACGCCCATTTTATGCAATTAAAGTTATTTATCTCCCTTTTCAAAGTTCATCAGTTATGTTGAAATACTCTTAATGTCCATAAGGGGGATGATGTATGATTGGGGTAATTATTTCTTATTCACCATGCTTTCTAAAGCATATCAATTTTGTTAATACCATGTAATTAAAACATGTCAGTGCACTACAAGTTGCGAGCTGTATTAATGACTGTGAAAATTATTTAAATTAAATAGCCAATTATAGAAAAATCCTAACCATGAGAATTGACATTTAAATGAATTTCATTTAAATTGCTTTTCAACATTGTTTTATCAAAGCCTTATAGGCTGAATAAATTATTATATCAAACAACATACAGTGCCATTGATCATACGCGAGTCATATCATAGTTCTACTTTTAAACACTGATCCATTAGCTTTATGGTGATTCATACAGATGGAGGGAAACTCTATGCACTCTGTCTCTCCATTCGTTAGTCTACTAACCGGTGCATTCAGGATGAGGAAAGAAAGTAGCCAGATTGTTCTCGGCTTGTTTGATGGTTCATGTATGTCTGATGTTTGCTGTGTGTTCTCCCTGTAACAAATACCATAAACAAAACGGAACGAGTTAGTCATCAGCGCTGCGACGCCATCAAACCTTTGTGCGTGTGGTCTTGTGATGGGCCTTTCCTCATTAGCGATGTCATGTCATCCCCCGGCAGTCATCATGGGCCTCTGATATCATATAAACACATGGAAGAAACACATAAATCGCGTTGACTAACTTCAAGCACTATTTAGAAACAATTTAAATGGAATAGAAACCATTAGAAAGAGAATAGAAACAAAGAACACCCTTTATGCTCCTTCAGAAGCTAATTGAGCATTTTATCCATTGCGATCAAACAGTCAGATTGTTTTCATTTGTGGTAGCATTTATGTCATCTGTTTGCCTTCCTGATGGATCGGATCCTTTTCAAGTGCTAGTAGTGTAAATGCCAATGTTGTGAACACATTGGTACACTTTTTTCTTTAAGGAAGGAACATGTTGACCCAAGTTAGGGCTCTCAACTTTAATATATTAATGAACAATTTATATATATATTGTTTTATGTTGAGGAAGATTACGTATAACTGTCTAATTGAGGTGGACATGTCATTTCAATGCTGTTGACCTTGAAGTGGACTTGAGTAAAACAGTTTAACATTCGTTCTCAGCTGTTTCAAGCTGTTCTTTGTTGTATGTAACCTCTTGATTACTGTTGGTTTGAACTTCTCTCAGGTGAACTGTGTTATCATGTAGCATTCCTCTCATCCTGGCTCATTGAATAATGATGCAGCGTAGCATGGCTTCTTCTAATGAGCGAGATCGAGGAGTTCTTTTCTGGCCGTGATGCTTGTATTTACCCAGTACATAAAGATTGCAGACATTGTTAATTTAACCAATAAAACTAATTGAACATTCAAAGTTAGAATGCAGTGAACAACTGAGAGTTTCTCTGCATTGTGCATCCTGCTGTTTGTCTATTGAAAGACTGTTGTTCTAATGGGAGTTTGATTCATCAGGCCCACCCAGCTTGTTAAGAGACTGAATCGGAGACATCATAGAGGTCCTGTGGCGTTTGTGGATGCCTTTTTGTCTTATCATCATTCTTCTCTAAACGAATGTCTGCTAGCAGTTCTTTGTGAGGAATTTTATGGCCATCATTTGCAGTTAACCCCATGCTAACATGAAAAATTGTTGGCAAACGATCATGACCTAATGGGAGTTTGATTCATCAGGCCCACCCAACTTGTTAAGAGACTCTGAATCGGAGACATCATAGAGGTCCTGTGGCGTTTGTGGATGCCTTTTTGTCTTATCATCATTCTTCTCTAAACGAATGTCTGCTAGCAGTTCTTTGTGAGGAATTTTATGGCCATCATTTGCAGTTAACCCCATGCTAACATGAAAAATTGTTGGCAAACGATCATGACATTCATTGTTTTTAATGAAATCTTAATATGATGCATATTTAAGCAAAGGTTAGCAACATAAAGGGCAACTTTGTCTGGCTATGAATTTTAAGTGGGTATTGATTTTTACACTACATGCTACCTCTGTGCCTGAATGACAATTCTGAAATGGCATTCTGCTTATCTTTAAGCAGATCAGATCAGACTAACTTGCACTTATAAGTTTACTTGGATAGGTTCTGACAGTGTACACTTCCATGTTGTTTTTTCTTTGCTTCAGGAGAGTACAGAACTATGTTCAAATTTGGTCTTTGAAGAAATACATATGTGCAAAATGAGACATGAGAGTATACAGTATTATATACTTTGGGGGTCTTTCATATATCAAAAAGGGATGTGTTGTAACACTTTTTGTTTCAACATCTGCACTTTTTTGTTGTTGCTCTGTATCAAAGTTTGAAACGCAATGTTTCTATAATTGTCTGTTACAAATAGAAAACATACACATTTTAATTTTTGTTTCCCTACATGTTTATAGTTTTAAATCAAAATTCTAAAGCTTTAAGAAATTTATTTAAAATTTAAAAACATATTTTAAATGGAAAAGAAATATAAAAATGCATAGACTATAACATATTGTGTGTGTTAGTCACTTTCACAATTGTGTGTAATGTGGCCTACACTGACCTATTTTATGCATCTTTGTAAATTCAGTAAAAGTAACTTGAAAATGTAATGAACCCTCTTGTCTGCTTATACATGATTTTTCTAGATTTTTTTTTTAACATGAAAACTTGCGTGGATGCCATATATCCAATTAAACAAGACAACTAATTCAGATGATACCAGTTCTGTCAACATAGGCCTGACAGCAAATCAAAAATGCCAGACCTGAAATGTTACTTTACCTACTTTTTTTTGTTCTGTAAATCCTCTTATAACTTGTACCATCACCTCAGGAGGATGGTGATCATGTTTGAAGTAATTTCACCCCTGTAGCTAATTTCTAATCGGTTAAACTGATGGTGTTACACCTCACACCGGTCTCTCCTCTAGTAACACACCTGAAGTTTTGAATATGGTACTGATTGAATTCACACTACTTTTTGCATCTATAATTTTGTTAATTGTATTTGTGATAACTTTTATTAATATCAACAACAAACAACAACAAATTGTTCTTCATATGTTTTCCATAAATGTATACAATATTAATGAAATGATAAAAAGTTTTACATTTTTTTTATTTGTATATTGTCTCACTCAAAAAGTGTGAACTTCAAGTGTACTTTCAAACAATGAACAATAATAGTCGACAGGCGTCCTGACATGTATTAAGTTGAGTTTCAGAGAACATTCCTAGAAGAAGCACAGGTTTCATCCGAGCTCACGAAAAAGTTGTAAGTAAACGCTGGAAACGTTCCGCGCGCTGTTCCACTAGGGTCGCATTAGATTGTGCATGTCTCCGTTTCAAAGGCTTGATAGTGGCTCCTCCCTCTCGGTACCTTGTGACAACAACAACTCATCTACAGAGCAGAGGCACACTTTTCTGCTGATTTTCTTCCTGTCATTCTCTCTCAATCTTTCTCAGAGCCCTAATTTCAGCACGGCACCTCCCCACATCCATTCGCGCTTCGGCAGAGCGCACTCGGGGTGGATTTCTTCTGCTTTGCGCTACTTTTGCATACTGGCTCTGCTTCCCGTCTGAACTTATTTGATAGGTGCAGAACACCATGGCCGTACCGGCTGCTCTGATTCCCCCATCGTCTCTGGTCCAGCCGTGTCCGATCCTAACTTCTTCGTCAGCATCATCATCATCATCATGTTCCGCGACCGCAGCATCATCATCCTCGCCCTCGGCCACTTCTGCGTCTCCTTCTCAGTCAGCGACTCAGAATCTGTTCCGCACAGATCTGATCAGCACCAACACCAGCAGCATCCCACTGGCCGGCAAGCCCGTGTATTCTACCCCGTCCCCTGTTGAAAACACCCCGCAGAATAATGAGTGTCGGATGGTGGAGCTCAGGGGCGCCAAGGTGGCCTCTTTCACGGTGGACGGACAGGAGCTCATCTGCCTGCCCCAGGCGTTTGACCTGTTTCTCAAACACCTGGTCGGGGGTCTGCACACCGTCTACACCAAACTCAAGCGGCTGGAGATCACGCCGGTGGTGTGTAACGTGGAGCAGGTCCGCATCCTGCGCGGACTGGGGGCCATCCAGCCCGGGGTCAACCGCTGCAAACTCATCTCCAGAAAAGACTTCGAGACCCTCTACAACGACTGCACTAATGCCAGGTTAGAACACTCTTTTAGTGCTTTAAAACAAATAATCAATAGTCAAGTTAGATAAGAAGTCAAGTGAACCTTTCGTTAGAATGTATGGGTAGTAAAACTCATGTAGCTACTTTATGCGTTAGTAATATGTGGAAATAATGTACAGGATATTTGCAAGTACTTTCAGATTTTTACTTGCACTTTAAAAAATAAAAGTCCAAAATGTTTTCTCAGTCTGATGTCACACGAAAACAACAAATAACTTTTTATTCTGTAGTTTTATGTTCTTTATTTGTAATGTGACATCAATAACTTTGATCTAAAGAACTCTATTTAGGGAGAAAAGATCTTTGCTGAACGTAAGGTGTTGCAAATAACCATTTAAGAAACACATCTTGTTCTTATATCATTAAAATAATCCTAATAAAAATATAGAAAAATTTGCAACAAATTCTAGAATACTATAAAGCGACTAACTCAACTTTTTGCAATGGTAGAAAGTTGAATATAATAAATGCAATCATTTTATTGAAATTTTGTAGTAAAATACAGGGTGTTTTTTTCCCCTAATATTTACCAGAATTAATAATTCATAAATGACAGTTGACCCTAAATGTATTTTGTAGAAATCATGCACAGGTTTATGTATAGAGCATGAGAGCTTTTTATTCTTTTGGTTATATTTTTTCTACTAACAAATTTGATGTTTTAAAGTTACCATACTTTTGTGCATGCTGTAAGCACGAGTGAGTTCATATTGAGCATATGAGGAAAATTTTAATTGAAATGGTTTTCTGTTATTTGAGCAGATTTAAAATAAGCATGCTTGTCAGACTTATTATAATAGATGTTCTCTCCTATGTATTAGTTGTATTTATAAGCAGACATTTCTTTCTGCTCTTTTCTTCCTCTGGGGAAAAATCAAATCATAGTCAATAAGTGCTTGTATACTTAATGGCAGGAGTGATACAGTGCTTGAAGGTACAAAATCACACAGGAAACAATTACTGCATGTAACATCGGTGAATAATTCGCCCTGAAACTTTAATGTCACCCTTTAGTGATCAAGTGAATGGGCCCAATAATTACTAGAAAAAGTAAGCTAATTTAAAAATGTCAAGGTGTTGACAGCTCATCTGAAATGAAAACATAAAACACCTTGCATGCAGCAATTCGAGCCAGAGTGGTGTACAATTTCAGATATTTTTTTTAATGAGGAATTTCAATGCTGTAAAAACTGAAAATTAAATCACAAGTTGTTTATGAGAATATTGTCACAAATTGCTCATTATATTGTTGCCAATCTTTTTAAATCTGAATGTGAAATCTGACAGGAACTATTTTTCCAAAGTTATTTTTTAAACACAATATTATTAATTAAAATAATTACAACATTAAAAGATGTATACAAAATAACACTCACACTCGTAATGTGATTTTCTGTTTTGGACAAGTGCCACTTTTATTCAGTGTGAGTGCAAAATAAAAATTCTTCTGTAAAAAACACATCACATATTTTGGATTTCTGAATGCCAGTCATAATAACAGCTGCAGAATAACACCAAATGCATTGCACAGTGCAGTTCATTGTACACTTGATTTAAAGCAGTATATTTATTATATATTTTTGTCTGAAAATGCGCATTGCAAATATTCTCCTCTAGCTTTATGACAAGTGCGATGTGTGTTTGTCCAGCAGCGGTGCTAATGGAGCAGTCTGCTCTCAGTCTTTCCCATGCTGTCTGTCTGTGCCGAGCTCCTCCTGGGCCTGAGCTTGCATTCAGTCCGGCTCCCCTCCTCCTCGTGCGGCCAGTCCCAGGGTCCTGAGGTGATGGAGTGTGTGGTTTGAACTCCGGGGCTGGGAAGGAGAGTGGTCAGTGATGGGGTTAAAGGATAATGCAGTGCTACACATTGCTTTAATGACGCTAAAGTGCTGGCCTATTACTGCTGCATAGAGAGGCCTGTAATTGTCTCTGAAAGCACCTGGTACTGCCGGTGTTATGCTGAAATCAATCACCTCCTCTATGTCTGCTTCCCATTTGGAGGATTACATCATTTGTATGGACAAAGGTATCTGCTCGGATGGAACACAAACACACTGGCTCTTATTTACAGTGTGGATTTAATGTATCTACATCTGTTTTGGTTCTCCAAAAGGTCAGCACGCTAAGTCATAACTCTTGCATGGACGTGACTTGGGATGCAGTTACGTGCTCAGATGTTGAATTTTAAGGATAGATCATTTAGTTTATCTAAAGCAGTGTACATTTTAATGATAAAACGTTATGAGTTTAGTTTTTTTGAAGTGAGGAAGTTTACCTTGGCATAGCATGAGAACATCAGAGGTGTGGCGCTTGTGTTGTGCTAACAAGCATAAGTGGTCAGGTTTGAGTTCTGCTTATTCAAATCCTATTCCCATTAGGCACAAAAACTAGAGATAATTAAAAAAATGGCATAAGCACTAGCGGTCTCACTTTTCCCGCATGCTGCTCGACTTTCAGAGTGCTGAGGAACTGCTAATAATCCTCTTTGCTACGGGATAACAGTGGCCTTACATCTTTGTCTGCTCACGTTAAAAGAATTCCCCCTGAAGCAGAGTCAGACTCGCCCCGTTCTCCCTTCCGCATGAGGACGTGTTCCTCCGGCTCCCCCCCTCGTTCTCCCGGGGACCCTCGGCCCAGATTAATGCGCACCTTCTGCCGCCGAACAGATATGGGGCTGTAATCTCTCTGCTTTCATAGGAGTTATGAGTCTGCCCCGTGAGAAGCAATACTTCAGCTACTTGTTTTCCTTTCCATTTTGTCCGTGTGGGACGGTGTGGTTCTTGCCGCCTGGTGACATTTGAACTCTGAGGAAAGGTTATTGAAACACCAGGGCGGTTGGGCTGGAGGTGAGTGCCGAGGCAGCTGTTACGTCGGAGGCTGCGTACGGACCAGGCGCTTAATTGACAGTCGTTGTCAGGTTAAATAGTTGCATATGAATGCACTTGCATATTTTAATATATATTTTTTTATATAATTAAATTAAATTTAATGAAGATGCCTTGTGTGTAATTTTATTTAATTATGCTTTAAATTTCTATTTCTATTTTACTTTACGGATTTATACTTCAGTCACAAGTGCATCACATTTAACAAAATATTTTTGTTTGTGTACAACACAGACTGGCATATTTACCGAGGAGCGCCATTATTTTGTTTAGCACTCAGGGGTGCGTCTTAACACACAGTGGCAGATTTTATCGCTCTTTTTTTCCCCTCTCTCGCTCTCTTTGCAGTGCTCTTCTGATATATTTGTTTTCGACAAGGCACGGATGTGTTTACAGGTACTCATGGGAAATCTTTGGATCGAATTCAAATCATTCCCAGTCAGAGTGGGTGCTAAGATACCCGTCACCCAGCAACCACATCCAAGAGGGAGCTGAGGCGATAATAACTTAAAAAAAACAGAGAGACAGATGCTGATTAGGATGAAAGAGTTGGAGGGGGGGATGTATGGGGGGGCGGGGGGATGCATGTTAAAGGCTTGTTAAAATCACAGATTCATTGTAGCACTTTCATACAAATCATATTGTACGATTCCATATTCCTCACTCGCGATCGGTGCTGATAGATCGAAAATGAAGCAGATAAACAATCCGGATTTTATTTTTTCCATCGCCGTGAGTCACTGGAGCTCTCCTTGATAGGATTAATCACGTGTGTTCAAATTAACTGTGCACTTGGCATCCGTCGTCAATGCAAGAGGAGATGGTAAAAGAGGAGTTTGTTATGAACGTGACACTGATAAAAGCAACTTGATACCTCTGTATGTTCATTTAAAACACTAGTTCTAGGAAAAAAAATAAACATGTACATTTCTTGAAACACTTATATTTGATGCGTTTCCTCTGTTCAAGCTCTCGTACTTGCACACACTCTTGAATTTCAATATGCAGAACTCACGTTTTTGACATTTGACCTGCGTATTATAGGGGTAGTGCAGCCAAAACTGAAAAAGAGAAATGAAAATCTGTCCTTACTTGCTCACCTTCATGTCATTCCAAACCTTTTTTTTTCCCCCTGCAGAACACAAAAAAAGATATTTTGAAGAACGTTTGTGTAATACAATGAAAGTCAGTAGGGTCCAAAACAACATTGACTTTCACTGTATTGCATTTTTCCAAAAATCTTCTTTTGTGTTCAGCAGAAGAAAAAAGTCATACAGGTTTGGTACAGCATGACTAAATGATGACAGTATTTAATTTTTTTTTGGATGAACTGTCCTTTTAAATTAAAAATACGACTGGTCAAACACGCAACGTTAATTGCGCAAATAGCGAACGTTCATGATTCTTAGTACAGGTTGCGTTGACCGTGAGTGACGGCGTGAGTCATCAATCAGTCTCAAATCCAACAAGCAAGTGTAAGTGTGTCGAATCATCTGCAGGTTTCTTTTTTTCTGACCACCAGCTGGATGAAACGAGACAGGACAGTGACACTAGCCTCCGTAGTCACACCTGAGACAGATTGCCGGTGGAAAAGCAATGCATTATGAGCTCTCCGACTCCGAGCCCTGGCATGTCTTTAGTCACCATCCCTTCCACATTACAGCATATTTAGAAGCAGTGCGCAGATTGCTGACGCTCTCGCAGAGGGACGCTAACCACTACTGACACAAGTTAGAGGGAGCAGATGAGATTTCTTGATTGGAGCTCGATTCCGGGCCTTAGCTCGGCTCTGTCTAATATGGTCACATAAAGAAATTGATTTTCCCCAGAAATTAATTAATTTTTCATATAGCCCAAAGCTGGTGTTTAAAAAGAGAGTGCACTTTCTGGTTTCCTATTTTCCTCCTTTTTTAAAGAGTTATTGCCTAATCATATTAATACTTTTGCCCTAAGGATAGGAAGATGATTGTACAAATGCATTCGGAAATATGTATCGCTGAGTATTTATGATTAAATTATGCAAATAACTCGGCTCTCATCCTTCGCGGACCCAGATTGTCTAATTAGGATTGATATGCCGAGTAGATGTTCGGGAATCTGAATACAAGCATGTCCAAAGAGCAGAAAATTGAAGATGACAAGGCCGGAATCCTTAAAAAGTGTTTTTTTTTTTTTCACTGTCTAATTCAGCGTAGCTGTATAAGGAGTTAATTTTCCCTGGCTTCATTTTCATGTTGAAGCTGACATGAGGAATAAAAAAAAGAAGAATACTTCAGGGAAGCAATCTGAAATGGGATTCCAGAAATGTCCTCTTCTTGTTTTTTCCCCCATCTTCAAGATCCTATCAAATGATGAATCTCTTTCTATATAAACTTTTTCTTGTTATCACGGAAATATCTGCGTTGTTTGAACTTAATGGCCTCTTCTTGTCCCACTCTGCTGTGATAAAAGAGAATGATGGGAAATCTACCCTGTAAGAGTGATATTTACTCTGTTATAAAATGGAGGAAAGTCATGATGGATGTTTTATGAGCTCTGCGGTTTTGAAAGAAGACAGCAAAAGCTGGATATTTAGGTTTGAACCGCTGTCATAAACAGCGTCAATGAGGTGCGGGGAGCTCGGAGATGCCGTCAGCAGGTTTTGGCGGGACTGCAGTGAAGGACAGGTGACCGCTGAGGTCTCGAGGCTGTTTTCATTTAGGTCAGAACAAGCGCCACTTTACAGTGCAATGAGAGCACCATGACTCCATTAAAGAAAAACAAAGAGCTCTGGAGTGCTGGAGACTCTTTTCCTAGGACAAAATAAATAGCGTTCTCAATTCAATTCACTTCAAGCTCTCCTGCAAAAACGAATTATATTATTAAAGTACCTTTGATAAAACTGCTTTCAGAATTCCGCCATAAATGATATATTTAGTCATTTATGAATACTCCATGAAATATGCTTAACAAGGCATGTTAAGAGTTTTTCTTTGCTCCTTGAAAATACGTTTACATTTTTCAGTACTGCCAAATCGACTGAAGAGTCCTCACTCTGTTTGATGATTCAAAGGAATGAACGAAAAGAGGAAATTATACGTTTTTAAAAAAAAATCCACATTCCTCTCTTAGCAGTGTGACAAAAGACTCCTAACACCTCTAAAGGTATCTCATAAAGTTCCGATTGTTATCTAATCTTTACCTGGCCCACAGCTAATGACACTTGAGAATAGAATGGAACTCTATCAGAGCTCAAAGCATGATGGGCCTTTGACAAAGCTGAGACACCAGGCCTCTCTTATGAAGCTGGAATCCTCACGGGCTGCGCAGAAGCCTATCAAGTCAATTTAACACAATTGAATTATAATAGAAAAGCCCAATTTCGGTGCTCGTTCCCACTGAGGATCCCATATGTTGCCCATATTGATGCAGTTGTTTGTGCATTTGTATCTCATTCTCACAGCCTTTTGAGGAAGCATATTTCCAAATGTTTTTTTATTTTATTCAATAGCTTTTATTTCTTTTAATTCATCTATAGCATTGGTGTAAATATGTAAGCGTCAAGTGTTTTGATTAGATTCCTCAAAATGTGCATGACTGTTGTTTACTCTTCCATTTGAATATATTAAACATTTTTAAATGCTGCTGTAGCCTTTTTATGAAAGCAAAGCAAACCGAGACCTTGTAGCTTGATCATAGAATGCCAAATGAAGGCCAACTTGAATGAGTGTCGCACAGCACACAACTTTATGCAGGGAAAACATCCCAACATGCAATACAGCCCATTTAAAATAAATGGAAATGCTTTCTTTAATAACTGTAGTACAAAGTATGCATTTCCGAAAACCCTTCGAAACCCTCCACGGTCTTTGCTGTATTTCATTATCAACAAACAAAGGTGTTGTTCCTTTGAAAGCAATCCAGAGCTTCTCACATTGCTGTTGTCTAAGTCCAGTGAGACAGCCATTCTGATAACTCTTTCTATGATGCTCCGCTTGAGTTTCTCTTCCAGACTCAAATGTCAGCTTCTCGCTAAGGTTTCTTTAAAAAAGAAAGTGTTTTTTCCATAGCAAGTGGCTGTGGTACCCGGCTATTATTACTCTCTTCTTAAAGACTGACAGTTTGCTCCAGAGAGACATGACACCGAACTCGTCTGCTGGAGGCGTACCACTGCATTTCCCGTCTGTCCAATCAGATATTTGTAAACTGACGACACCTGGCAGGAGAAGGTAAATGGTGAGCCCAGAGCTGTAGCAGACACAGATATTGTGTTCAAGCCTTTGTGCGATGAAACAATTACATATTCAGAAACACAGACACAGTCTCATGATGACTTGAATGAATTCATCTGAGATGGTGAAATCGCATGACATTGTGTGACTTGGATTGTACAAAAATGTAGTACTTTTCATTATTATTATTTTTTAATTATAATCCTAGTTACGTACGACACAAATAATTTCTTAAGATTTCATTGACAGCAAATTATTATTGTTATTATATTTGTTTATTGAGACCAGATCATTTCAAAAAGAAAAATATTTTTTCTCAGAGGTGGCTCTTTCATAGCTCTCAACTTTGTATGAGATCTTTTATCTGAAATTAAATTATAAAAATATATTAATTCAATTAAATATTGACATTTTTTGAATATGTAACTGTGAAATTAATGTGAATTGCATAGCTCATATTGAAATCTTTTACTTTTTAATGCACAGTTTGAGATATTGTTGACATTTCTTCTAAAACTCAAGAGGAGATACATGTGAGATTAATGGGGTCTTTTTCCCAGGAAGAAAATGAGAAACTATTGAGACATTTAAGAGCTTTTTCTTTCCCATGATACCGTTTGTTGTCTTTTGCATTACCTCTATAAATTTTAAGGCATGCTCAAGTCTTTTCCATCTCATGCTCTTACTGCACCAAAAAGGATTACGTTACTAATGATTTTGATTGTGGATTTATTTTAAGACATGACGTCACTAACAGATGATTCAGAGAAAATGATTCCCTTGAGAAAGTTCTGCTTGTTGTTTTCATTTCAGAGCCGTTGAAGAGAAGGTTCATGGCTGTACATACATTTACATATTTACATTCATGTGCTCGGGAGAGAATATTCTTCCAAAGTGCCTTAAAGAAGGATAATTTATTCTAGTTGTGGATCCGGTCTCACATTTTAAACTCTGTTGTGAGCTGTGTCTCCATTCAGACAGCTTACGCTGTGCTAATACAACATTCCCAGCATAATGTGTCTGTCCACATCTATTATCCCGCTCTGGAACAGGCAGTGTGATATCCGTAAACTTCACATATGAATAGGCTCAGCTGTAAAGGAGAATGAATTAAGTCAAGCTGACATTGCATGCCAATAAGCTTTGTTTCATTCCCAGTGCAGTATTCATTTGCGGCACAGAAAGATTTATTGCTTGATTGACAATTATGAGAGGATGACCTAGTTTTTTGTAATGGAACAAAAATGGTTTTCATGGGACGGCACTGCCTGTCTGTGTATTCTGTGGATGCCAACCAAGTAATAAGTAGGTTTTCTCACCAACAGAAAATAGTTTTTTGTGTCTTTTTTGGGGTGGGGGGTGGTTGACAGAACAGTGAATCACTTTACTTTTGCTCAATGTATTTTGTCTAGTATAATTCAGTATAAGTGTCAGAGTTCCCCATAGACATCACCTCCCTTTAAGCTAATACATTCAATTTGCTTATTTTCAATGCGATTTGACATGGTTCTCCCTGCAGGCGAGCACTTAAGTAACTTTATACATGGAGGAGGTATACATAGCCATCCAATAAGCCACTAAACTGTCTCCTGCACTGCTGAAGACGCCCAACAATGCCACGGACAGCTACGTCTACTTATCCAGAGCCGTTTTCATTGGGATCTGGATAACATTTCATGATTCATGCATTTTTGATCTTACCTTTCTATTAACTGTTTTATTCAGCTCAGTAAAGCTCATTACAGTTGTGAGGAGGGCTCTGGCCCCCACGGGACCATTGGTTGAGTGGAACCACAAATGGCACAAGCAGGGTTTAGCCAGAAGTTAATATCCTGCAAAATTGTTTCTGAGTAGCTCGGTAGAATACGGATGATTAAATGACACGAGCAGATCAAAAAAACGTTTTCTCTGACTACAAAGTGTTAAGTGCCGGTGCTTTCAAGCGCTACAGATCTCCCAAGGTTGCCATTAAGTGGAATAGGACTTATTTAATGGGAAAGACTGTCCTGCCAAGGAGGGAGAAGGGAACACGGTGCTGGGAGCACAGCGGAAGGCCTTGTGTGCTGTACAGAGAACAGCAAAGCCTTGACAAAACAACAACAACAGGAACAACAGATAAAGACTGTCAGTTCCTTTGTTGTAAGTTCATATTATTATAACTCATATTATTATAACTGATCATTCATAAATAAGCATAAAAATATATATAAAATGAAACAAAAACACTTTTAATGTGACAATATATATCGGATTCGTCACATAAAAAGTGTTTTTGTTTCATTATATATAAATATATTTTATATTTATTTATGAACAAACTATCAGTTTGTGTATTAGTGAAAGGGACTTTCATGAATTTCTGCACATTACATTGTCACTCCAGTAGGTGGCAGCAAATTGTTGTTTTTTGAGTGAGTCATGGAATCATTAAGTCAACCGATTCATTCAAAACACTGATTCATTAAGAAAACAAGTAAGTTATTGAATCATTTGCTCAACCGATTTGTTCGAACTCACACTGGTTCATGAATGAGTCATTAAATCGTTCATTTAGGAAAGCCACAGTATTGTGTGACTTGGAGACATGAAATGCCATTTATATGTGTTTGGAATTATTTTCGCTAGCAGAGCGAAAAAGCACTGGCTTCTGTCAATGTTGTGTCTAAACTGTAAGTTACTCTGTATTTACTGAACTGTTGCATTAAAACAATGTCACACGCTGTCTTGACTTTGATCTGCATTTGGAACAAACAGCTCTCTTGATTTCTGTAATGCTATGTAAATATTTGGGTCAAAGCTACGCTACATGTTCAGTGTCGACAATGCGACAAAACACAGTTTGCCTCACTCATTATTTATGGTACAGTAGTTTGGCTCTCTTAGCAAGCATGTATTTCTGTGTAGCAACTTGACCTTTTATCGCGGTCGAGCGTTATCCGATTCTTTCCTCTTTTTGTCTTCACTGCAGCGATTTCCTAAAGCTTCACCTTATGGTGAACAAATGCGAACAGACTTAGTTTCCTAGTCTCTCCAGCCCTTCTCCCAAAGATAAAATGGTATGTTACCAATTCCGAGAAGGCAGATTAAGGGTTGTAAAATGGAGTATGAGGATTTTGCAGTTATCAAATGTCCTCTCACTCTTGACTGTTCACATGTCAAAAAAGGAATGTGAGACAAAAGCAAGCCCACAGATCTGATGGATCAAAAGCGTCTTTACGCTCCTAGCAGTGACCGAGATTGGAGGATGTTGGGGAAGGCAGCTAAAACAATACATCATATTTATGTCTTCTGTGCTGTTTTTATACTTTAAGTATTGTAGTGGAGTGCTGGAAACAGCTCGTAGATGTTGGGGCATTATGCAATTTTCCCTTGATAAAGGAAGCTCTTCTGCAGCTGTGTCTCTTGCTAGTCTCACAGTCACATTCCAAATAGTCTAATATTATTCCAAGAGTCACACAGCTTTGAGTGGGGCCCTCAAATGCGTACTTTAAAAGAATAGCACACATGCTCACGGCTATGATATGTATATTCGTTTTGCCATGGAAGGAGATTTGAGACAGGATAATTAAAGGTGCGCTTCTCAAAGGGTCAGGGTCAAGCCAATAGGAATGTCAGAGACTTGCGAGGCTATGACAGCTCTTTTCAATAGGCCACGGTGGACTGGTGCAGGCAGAGATAGCGCAGCGCCCCAGAAAGGGCAGCACGCTGACAGCTCTCCAGCCACGCCGTCCCAGCAGGAAGGCATCAGTTTGAGAAACAGATAGTGAGCGAGGCCGTCGGTGGCGCAGACCAAGTCGGAACAGATTAGGCGCAGCCCGTGGGTCAGCCTGTTCCCACCATTTTGCTTCGCGCCCTCCTGGACCCTGGAGTGTTATTAATAAAAGACAGGGCCAAAGTGCTCATTGAAAATTTCAAACTCACCTCTTTCATTACAGCAGGCGTATGTTGCTAGCACACCAACACACCATTAGTATGCTAGCTGTGGCCACTAGCTGACATGTAATGTGCCCTACAGTTGTCTTGTTGGTAGTTTCTTTTTCCTATTTTTAACCTATGTAACATAAAGGTGAAACATGCCATTTTTATGTTAAAGCTTAAGATGCTGAGACAGCTTGGTTGGCCAATATTGAACGTGGAGATCCGAGATCCACACAACTTTAGATCCCAGTTTTAAATCTTGGTGTGCTGTTTCTAATTGTATGCTCTGTCATATTAGGTTTGTAATAATTTTTATGTGCCATGTCATATTCATTTCATAAAAAAAAGTAAAAATATCAACATAGGCTCATTGGAAATACGTGCCTCTACATTAATTTCTGCAAAACTGAAAAAACTTACCAATATGTACCAGTATGAATCACTGCAGTTTCCAGTTGAAGTGAACTAGAGGCAGTAAAACTCCAACAACTTTTATTCATTTTCACACAAAGTATGATTTACAGGTACAGAGTTTTGATTTATAAAGGCTAATTTTAACACAATTGCTTGCAGAATATTATGTTATGACTTCAAAACATTTTTGACATCCTGCACGATTTGAAAACTGATACTTTTGAACGTTGTCGTCACATTTACAGCTTCATATGCATGAGTTTTCTAATTTACTAGGTTTGCTCGGTAGCTCACGTGATACGGCGTTGCATTTGAGAGATGAAGAGCTCCGGTACGAATCCCGTGAAACTACGGTTCGACAAAACAGCTCAAATCCGCATGAGGAAGTTAAAATAACATGGCTGCATCAACAAATGCGCTTTTATATCACTTTTGTTAACACTATCGGGTAGGTTTAGGGTTGGGTTTGGTGTAGGGGATATTTCCAACACAATCATTAACCTTTAGCGACACTCCCTGGATTTTTAAACTCTGAACAGCCCCAATACGTACCTCAAGCAGCGTTATAAAAACGCAGGAATACGTGCCTGTACCAACGTATCAAAAACGTGCCACGGTCACGTATTGAACGTGTGTTTTAGTGCCACTCTCTGGACATTTCTCTTTGAAACTGCCACGAAACGTGCAGTAAGGTACATAAAAACGGTGAAAAATATGGTATAAATTGGTTGACCACTAGAGGAAACTATAAGCAAGCCAACCCGATCACATGACAACGTAATTAGTTGGAGTTTGATTAATTCGATACAATTTTAAGTAAAATGTAAGCACCTCTAAACACAACCCTCAGTGCAGTTTAAGCAGATCATATGAATTCTGCACCATTTCCTTAATACGAATTGCCATGAGAGTCTACTCAGTATGCCATTTATAGGTTGACTTCTCTAAAAAGTGTAAACTTTGTGGCTCTGGCACTTTCCAAATTTTGCTCTGTTTGTTTTGAACATCCCGACCAGCCAACATAGTGAGTTTGGAGCTGTGACTACCAGTTTTCCAACCAACAGCGGTGTTCAGGAAACCTGTTTGAAAACAGTCAGTTTTGTTGCAATTTCATTTGGTGATGCTAGTTGCGCAAAAATGACACCCTTCACTTTTAACTGGTTCTCTACCAAAGTGGTATATTTGTTGCGGTAAATAATCTGTATTTCAACACGTTAAGTGAGGATATCTGTACACACAGAGATAAACCGCACTCCCATAACTCTCTCCTTACCTTAAGCAATAACTGGTGTCGAACCTGTCATGTGTTTAAAGGGAAGCATAACATGATAGAGCAAGATCTCCGATCGAGATGTGCAGGTGTGCGACGACCATGATTTATATGCCATGCCTCAATAAAAAGGATGTCAACTTCAGGCCTTAATGAAAGCTCTTGAACGTATCGGCAACAGAGAGATATGTTGACAGTAAGCATGCAAATGAGGTTAAATGTGCGCAAACTGAAATGAATCACCTCCTGTCTCTGCCATTTCTTCGGTAATAAGCTTTTTGGTGGTTACGTAGTGGCTTGTGACATATTCCGTCCTTTGTTTCCAACTGCTAACTGTATTTAATTTCACATCTTATCGGCCTAGGCTTTGTCTGTCTAGCGGCTCCTCCCGAGTCAAAGCGACCCCTTGAGATAAACTCTGTCAGACTCCAGGGTGATTTATTAAATTCTGATTTCTGTGAAGGACTTTAATGGGGGTGGGGGAATACATTGCAGGTGGCTACCAGCTTCAGGCACTGTTTATTCTCTGATACACCCGCTAAAGGTAGAAGAAAGGGAGAAGTACAGATCTAAGTGGGATTTCCTTCCTTTGTTGTGGCAAGAGGAACCTTCCCCCTGCCATCCCCCTTTAATTTCACCATTGCAGCAGTTGTTCTGAATAACTGCTGTTTAGAATAGAGACGGCTTGAGGAACTCGGGGCTATTTATACTATCCTGCGACCCAGAAGAGTAAATTTACATTCATGCAAATCCACTAGCGGACACCTAAAAGTGTCTCTGACCCTCTATCCAAATCTATTAGGGAAATGTACTGACCCAATCTCAGCCCTATTTGATTAAACTAGTTTGCATCTCTTTTTTGGCCCTGCACTTGTCGGCAATGGGTGCATCATGCTAACTATTTAAAGTGGTGTGTGGAAAAAGTGCTAGCTGGTGTATTATTGAAGCTAATTTACAACCGAATATGATTAACCACGGCAGGCATTTCATTTCAAGGTTGTGCTCATATGGCCTCGTCTTTTTCTCTAGCCGTTAATGGCAGGAGAACATGGCCCATAAAAGTGATATGTTACTTATTCTAGTGGTATCTGTGAATAGCGCAGTGATTAGCGCCTGATGTCGTACTTTTCTTCTTAGCTTTTGCTAGCCTTTTGTTTCTGAAGAAGCGGTGCTATCGTGCATCCCAAGCAAACTATTTCATGTATATTTTTTGCCGCTGCATTTATTACTACATGATGTGCAAACCGTCCTTTGCCAGATTCCTCTACTTATTTAGAGAAAAGAATATGTGAACAAGGATTCGGATTCACAAAACATTCTTAAGAATAAAATTCTTCTTACAGTAACTGCTGCTTTTCTTCTTATTTTACGCAAGAATACAGGCCATAGCATTTTGTATTCCCCAAAACTTTTCTTAACAATGTTTCTTTAGACAAAACTTAAGTAGGATCTGAGTTCCTGAAAATAATGTTCTTAGAAATAGTAAATAACCTCCTAAAGTTAGGATTTTAGGTTATTTCAAATTTTAAAACATTACAACATAACACTAGCTGCAAATAATGCATATCATTATTATTAGGGATGTGCATGAGTAGATGGCACCAAAGGTTATAATTTTCTTCTCAAGTAAAATAAGATATTCCTTAAAAAATGTTGAAAACTTAAGAATTTTTCAGGAATTGCACTTCAGAATCAAACATTCAATTCTTATGAACAAATGTATCATAAGAAATGGTCATTTTCATGAATCCCCAGGGCTGTGCGTAATTCAGAATTGAATTGAATTGAAATTGACTGTTGAATCCTCAAGTTTTTCTTTGAATTTGAATTGAGGTAGCAAACAAACTGAATAATTTAGTTGATTTCAGTAATTCAGTAAGAATTAATTGAAAAAATATAACTAGTAACTTTGATCCAAAGCAGCTTGTAAATGGACCCACAAGAATAACAAGATCATCTGAAACACAAATTGACTTAATTTTTATAAATAAACCTGATCACATACTTAAGACTTTTAATATGATTACAGGATTGTCAGATCATAATTTAACTTTGGTAGTAAGAAAACTGACAAAGAGAGGTTTAAGCCATCAGACTATAAATAGAAAAACATGGAATTTTAGAATACCAAAAAGTGATTTGAATCATTTAAAAAGGGCATTAGAAGATATAAAGTGGGAAGAACATTTTTCTAAAAATTGTGTTGAAAGGGACACAAATGTTCTAATGGATGTTATTCAAACTACTGTGAATAATTTTTAGAGACAAGTTAAAAGTAGACAAGGAAGAAAAATTGCTTACCTTGGTTAAATGAAAATATTTGGTCACTTATGAAACAAAGAGATAATGCATTGAAACAGTTTCTAAAATCTAAAATGGAATGTGAGAAGCGAAATTTTAATACATTAAGAAATAGAGTAATAAACGAGATTAGAAAAGCAAAAGCAAATTTTTATATTTCTATAATAGAGCAGGGAAAAGGAAATTCTAAATTGATATGGGAAAATCTGAGAAATTTAACAGGAAAATATAAAAAATCAGTGAGAAATATAGAACCAGAGTTAGAAGGAAAATGAATTAGCGATCATTCTATATAATAGCAAATACTTTTAATAATTATTTTGTAGATGTAATAAGTGTTCTTACTAAGCTTATTTGTCCGGATATTCCATGTATTGCATTGATGGATAGTGTCTTGTCCAAGTTTACTCTTAAATAGGTGTCAAATAGAGAAGTTGATAGAATAATTAGTTCACTTAAAAATTATACTGATACTATTTTATTTAAAAACTCATAAAAATTATTTACCGGACCTCTAACTAAGATTATTAATTTATCGATAACACAAGGAATTTTTCCCTCTGCATGGAAATTTGGAGTAGTTACCCCTGTTCATAAATCTGGATGTTGTACAGAAATTAGTAATTATAGACCAATAAGTATTCTACCTGTAATGTCGAAAGTCACTGAAAAATGGGTAGCGGAGCAAATAATCACATATCTTAATAATAGTGCCTTTTCCCTTCACTCTATGCAATTCGGTTTTAGAAAAAAATATTCTAAAGAAATGGTAAATTGTTTTATGTTGGAAAATATTATATCTTTGATGGATAAAGGAGGTGTAGTTGGTGCTGTATTTCTGGATTTTAAGAAGGCTTTTGAAACCGTAAATCATGAGATTTTACTTTCTTGATTATTAAATTAAAATTTTTCAACTGAGGCCGTTATGGGTTTTAAATCTTATTTAGAAAATAGAAAACAATGTGTACGGGTTATAAATGCGACATCAGATTACTTGGATTATAATATTGGAGTTCCGCAAGGTTCTATTTTAGGCCCATTATTGTTTAGTATGTATGTAAATGATTTACCAAATGTATGTCCTCCAGATGTTATTTGTCAAATGTATGTGGATGATGTTGTGTTGTATGTACATGCAAAATGTCAACAACAGGCTGCACAGAAATTGACTGACACTATGAATCAAGTTGCACAATGGCTTACCAACTCATGTTTACATCTTAATATCAGAAAAACTGTTTGTATGTTTTTTACTAAAAGGCCAGATTATGATGTGAAAGCAGATGCATTTGTCCAGGAACAAAAACTTGAGGTAGTACATCAATTTAAATATTTAGGATTATTATTAGATTCTCAACTTTCTTAAAAAAAATATGTGAAGAAAGTGGTAAATATAGTGAAATTTAATTTAGCGTATTTTTGATTTATCAGAAATAGTTTGACCAAAGAAGCAGCAGTTCTATTCATGAATTCAATGATTATTCCTCATATCACATATTGTATGACTACCTGGACTCAAACATGTAGGTCTTTTCTTAAACCAGCAGAAATTATTTACAAACAAACTCTTAAGGTCTTGGATAAAATCTACCTTTGGTCAGTTATATTTTGCTTTTAGAGGAACACATGAGTGGAATAGACTCTCAGTAGAGCTGAAAGTATTAAAACATTTAACAGGACACTGTGGTTTCTCGAAAAAGCTGAAAATATGGTTATTGACCCATCAAAATTGTGATCATTTATAGTGATTTATGGATATGGTATGGTAGTCTGTAATTTTGTGTTTCAATATTCTTCTTATTTTTTCAATTTCAATTAGAAAGGAATGCAATTGAATTAAAATTAATTGAAATGTAAAGAAAGGTATATAACTGTATTTAAAAAAAAATTTACATCACGTTTTAAAATGCTACTTACAGAAATGTGTAATTAAGTTTATATATAATATTTGTATATACTTATAAAACTTTGTATGTAGTTTTTTAATCATATTTAATAAATTAGCTTTAGTGGGCAAGAAACTTCATTTCTCAGTATGCATTACCTGAATTTATTTGAATTGCAGTTCTTTCAATTCAAAATTCAAATTTCTCTGTTGCCAATTCAGTTCAAATTCACACCCATCATTTGAAAGGGATCCAGTTCTTCAGTTTTGAATTTTGCCCAACTCTGGTGTGAACCGCAAGGCTGTTGCGGGCATACTTGATCAGAAGCGCTCAGTTAACTTGTCAAGATCACAATCACCTGCCTAGCCACACTCCACTCAAATAAACAGCACGTCTCCTTTACAGCTGGGTCCCTACGGCCGTCTGCTGTGATCCCCACATCTCACATTTTCTATTGTTCTCCGCTCATCAGCATCTTTTGTCTTTTGCTGCCGATTTGTCTTTTGATCTGCACAAGTGATTTATCTGCATGGAATCGGTTTTCGCGCAACACTCACCCACCCACCACCACGCCCTTCCGTTCAGCCCCAGGAAATTTGAAATGGGTCTCCAATAACCTTGGCAGAACCAAACAAAGCAGTGTAGAAGTTGATCTGGTGTGTTTTGATACTGCCCTCCTCCTTGAAATGAGAAATCAACACACGTTTCCCATCCACCATAATGTAAATACAACACTTAGTTTTTTTGACATGAACACTTAAATGAAGCTGGTCAGATGTTTTTTAACTTCCGTCTCTCTCTCTCTCTCTCTCTCTCTCTTTTGAGGTCCTCTTATCGGCCCATTTCAAGCCTGCGAAATAGCTCTTAGATCGGGGAGTTTTGTGGAAGACTCGGATGTCTTGAGACGGCAACAGTTTTTCCTCTGTTTGCTTGGTTAAAAGCATTGTGGGTTGGGGGATTGGAGTTGACAACCCTGAGGGTATTAGAGCTGTTTGCCTTCTCTCTCTCTCTCTCCCGCTTTTTTTTCCCACTCGTCTGCAGCTGTTTGAGTCTCCTCCCGCCAGCTGTCAGTTAGACTCTCTCCGTAAACACCTCCACACACCACCTGCTTCCCACTGGGGAAATAGGTGTATGGTGGAAAAGTTTGAACAATACGGAAAGGCGGACAGGTGGAGAATCAATATTCAGGCTGTGAGTCCGGGGTCTGACAAGGCGGTTAAGTGGCGTCTCTGTCCAGGGTTTGTCAGAGTTACAATAATTCTAATTAGGAGGGCTGTGTTTGAGAAAGCGTTCTCGCTCTGTTTCCAAATGAAAGCCGCCTTGATGAATTTGAAAGTTATGAAAGACCTGGACACATAAATCAAAGACAGGAAACTGTTGAAGCTGCATCCACGTTGCGGAATAAACTCAATTTGCCGTCTGTTAGAACTGTTTGAAAAATGTAGTTCCCTTCTTCTGCAATTACAGCATAAAGCCTCTATTTGACAGATGCGTGGGTGTGCGCCGGTGTTAAGTTACTGTCGGAATGAGCAGTTAACCAGACAGGTATCTTTTCATCTGTCAATATAAGCATTTATTCTGTCTACTGGAACAGCGCAGAGCCCGAGGAGATCTTTATTTAACTTTCCGTCGTCCTTCCAAGACTAAATTCATCAATCCTGACATTATCTGAATGCAAATTGTGAGTGCTAATTAAAGAAACGGCCTACAGAAATTCTGATAACCTGAATGTTTTTCTGGCTTCTTGGCCAACGGGCTCCTTTCACACAGGAAGTTATGAAAGTATTACACGCAGATCATTTGCACAATGAAATCCCAGGCCTCTCTCCGTGTTTGTGTTTGAATTAGTGTAGCAAGTTGAAAAATGACCACCTCTAGGCTAGTTTCTCTGCAGTCTGTCAGCTGCAAGTATGTAGCATTTAAGTACCAAGGCCCTTTTTGGGACTTATTTTTTGTTGTTGTTGTTGATTTAGGATTTGTGTTCATGTTAAACAGGCAAGGATTGCAACATTCCAGCCAAGTCTTCTTACCCTAGACTTCCCCAATGCTTTAACCTCAAACCGATCCCACAGTTTTGGTCTTACTTGAGTTATTTCCTCACCTCATCATTTCACAACTGCCGTTAGAGTGCTCTGCAAGTCAATCAGTGAGGCAATGGAACAAGTTTCACCAACTGAGATTAAGGAGCGTTTTGATCTTGATAACAGACTTTCAAATTGTGACATGAAATGGAAAACAAAGCATGCGGGTTTTAATGCCGGAAAACAGAGAAGAGAGAGATGGAGGGTAATGACGTTGAGCAGAGCTCCTGTTTAGCGCTCGGGAGCCCCAGGCAACTGTAAGGCATCAAGGCCACCTGGGTGCGACTTTATTAAAGGATGAAATGAGAGGTCGCACGTTCCAGCCCCTCGCATGACATCCTGCTGCTGGAGCTCTACGCTGCTCCGCTCTCCTCCAGCCTGGCTTTTTTGATGGGTTAGCCATGAAAGTGTTTTTCATTAGTCCCTCCGAGGGACCCTGGAATGCTCTTTTGCCAGCAAATCCTAATTTCATTGTTGATAGGTTTGTTAGAAGCATGACGTGTCTATCACAGGCTTTTAATTAATGCTGCATGATGTGTTTGCAGGGAATTCATAGATAGTAATTTGTAATTGTTTGAATTTATTTGATTTAATTTTATTTTAGTAATGGGCCTGCTAGTTCCTCCTCTTAATTATGTGTTGTACAAAAAGTTTACATTTACATTAGTTTTGGTCACATAGGCATTGCTTCTTTAGTGGCAAACAGTACCCATCGTGCCATTTAAACATTTACATATTTTGAGCAAAGCATGTTCTTCATGCCAGAGTCCAGTATCACTTAATCATATTTTATTAAATGAGCTTTAAGTCCTCTTAGGAAATTATATTACTCCGCAAACATACAGTTTCAACCCTGAATCTATTTTAGAGTTTTTAAAAAATATTTTTAAATTGCTCTTTTTTTTTTTTGCTTGTTACTCACTACTCATTAAATACTAACCAACCAACGTTTTGAGTGAATAATTTTAATTTTAAATGTAACTTCAAAAAATTATTTGTATCTTTTGAAAATTAATGTAAAAAAATAGTTACATGATGCTCCCTTAAATAGCTACTTTTTATCTTTGTGCACATGGTTGGGTTGCATCAATTTAGCAGGTGTATAAATTTGTGGTTCAGAGTTTTACTTTGTCATAAATCCTAAATAAGATTTTTGGCTGGTAGGTTTTGCATTGTGGGCCTATAATCTGATGGCAGCAATCCGGTAACAACTTTATAGCACTTTTGCATGGCTGTAGGCTGTAAATTGAGTAACTGTTTGCATTGGCAGAGTGTTACCTGTTTTATAGCAGGATCGTGTCATGTCGAGCTCCTTATCGTTGGCAGGCACGCTAGTGTTCTCGCAAACAGGCACCTGTTTTAGCCACTTGAGCATGTATTTTCCTTTAAAGGGAAGGCTTTAATTTAAGAGAAAAATGATAGCTCGTGAAAGTGCAATCTGTTGACATATTTCACTGTAGCATTATCGGTGTGCGTCGTGATTGGTCTTCTACGGCGTTATCATTTAACAGGCCGCTTTTAATGCTATCATTTAATTCTCCTCTCTCCCTCTGACCGGCTCATTTGTATGCTGCTCTCTCAGTGTCTGTTTGGGCTAGCTTTAAGAAGCACAAAGCCTTTAATTGTGAGGTTTAACATTTTGCAATTAAAATCCACCCTTATTGCTCAGAGGAACGAATGACGTGGCTTTGATGTATTTTAATCAGCGGAGATGTATTGTACTTTAAGGAGCGTAGAGATGCCTGATACATTTCTGATTTTAAATCGACATCCTCTTCTACCTTTGAAGATGATAGCACTTCAAGCTGAAAGCACTGAGCCAGGGTCCCTTGAACCCTCCCCCTAGATAATAAAGATTTTTATCTTCCTGATTCTAAAGTGGACAAATAGGATTATAGGAAACATTTATATTTCAGCTAAACCAAGAACATCACAATGATTCCCCAGAGCATGAAGAATCAAATCTCCAAAGATGTAATAATTAATGGGAAAAGTTTGTAGAAAGAACTTTTTTGGGATGATGACATACTTGGCGAAGCTAGCGTTTCGCACAGTATACAGCACCTTAGCTTGGCGGATAATTCGATTGCTAGTTTGCATCTGTGAGAACAGGCTTCAGAAAATGCAAGCAGGAATTTACTAATAACGGATCTCCTCCGCTTCAGTTTCCCTTTGACAGATGGACTGTGCATGCTCAAATCGAATTGGGCTTTAATTGCATTGTGGCGTTTCAAATTTATCTGCTCCAAAGATTTTGTTTACAGGTTTAGGGGCTCATGAAATGTGATGTTTTTTCCCCTATTCCTCTAAACAGGAGACAACTGTAATTCCTGGAGAATGTGCCATGCTTGTTTGCCCTGTGGGGACGAAACTGTTCAATAGGGCAGATTGTTTTTTTTCTCAATATGCACTTAAATGCTATACAGCTGCCTGGATGGTCTTTGGAGCTGCATGTCTGCTTGGTTGCACAATGTTCACATGATGGGGTTCATTTGGATAGGTGGACACAGTGTAATCAAATTCTTTCTGCTTCTGAGCTCGCCTCTCCTCTCGCACATTTATGAACGCACTTTACACGTGTACGCTAATGTCTTGCCTTATTAAGTCGAAGCCATTGAATATCAAAGGCCTTGGTGCACGGTAAACAGTGTGCTTTTCTTTTATCAGCATTATCAAAACAAGCTGATGACGGTTTCGTTTGATTATGTTTCTTTGACAAGAAAAAAAACGCAGCTTGTTTAGTGGAAATTGCTTAATCGTGTCGAATTCTGGAGAGAAACCATCCAGAATGCCTCATAGACAAAAATACAACAATCGGTTACACGTTTTTCTCTGTAAAAGCTTGTGTTAATATTCTTCTGGATGTTCATTAATAGCTCATAGCGAGCTTGAGATTTTCCACTGAGTGAGTCATGCTAATGTTTAACTATTTTGAAACGAAGCCTCCACAGAATCATATTTCCATTTTGAGAGATTCAAAATTTCTTTGTAAAAATCATGCCTGGCTGTGTAAAGCAAAAGTATTACCTAATTAAAAGTCCCTTCGAAGTCTTGGACTCTAAACCCTTAACCACAACGCTAGTAACGCACTGGAATGAGCTTGTGAGGAGAGAGGATGATTCTATCATGCCCTTTGCCACACTCTCATTTGCCTCCTCTTTGTGAGCCTGTAATATTTTTCATGTGCTTCTAATGAAGATTACCCCTCTCTACCATCCACTCACCTTATCGTTAGCCTGAGCTTTGCCCGCGCACTAATTGATGCACCCCTGCCAATTCAGACTCCGGCCCTGTCACTGACCCCCATTAAGATCCCGTCCTCCCCTTCTTATGGAAATCAGCCCCAGCGTTGTGAATCCTCCACCTCCAATCAGCTCCGCTCAAGTGGAGAAAACAGCCTCTCGTAGCTCATACCTAGATCAAGCCCGACTCTTATTGCTTTGTGTTCGCTGGCTACAGTGGCGACGCTCTAAAAGAGACCACATTCATTTACACGCATTGATGCGAAAACTTTTACAACAGAGAGTGCTCGATAATTAAGATTATTAAGAGGCGCTTGCGATGATAACTTGACTTTCTCAATTTTTTTTCATGTTGCGCTGGTTGTCTTTGTTTTATACTGACTGACACCTAGTGGCAGCATAATGCAACAGCAGTAGTTTTTCCGTTATCGATGCCTTTTTAGAAATTCTTTATTTGCTGTCAACCACAAGTAACTTTTTTTTAAAGATTATTTAGAAGTTTTATAGATCGTTTTGATTTGTGTTGTTTTTTTCTCTCTTAAGTTATAACAAAAATAAAACTAAATAATAAAAACTAGCCATCTTGGCTAAATCTAGCGTATTTGCATTGACTTGATGTTAATTAATGAAAACAACGTGAAAAGACTAGTATTTTGTTAGTCATGTAATCCAAATACTTAATATTGGTCAGTAATGTGATCTTATCTACTCAATAATAATTAAATTAAATAATACAGCTTTTAGTAAGCCACAGATATAATTAGAGTCTTCATCTCATGTGAGTGTCCATGATTTTAAACATTTGCAAAATTTTGTATATTTAATTATTTTTTATTTATTTTGTGAATATATTCTGGAGATTGTGAGTTGTACCATGAATACATACTGTATGTGTATATGTGTTTGTGAATATATATTGTAAATAATATTCTAATTTTTTATGTTTTTATATAAATGTAACGTTTGTTTTAATTTTATATATATATATATATATATTATGTGTGTGTCCATGATTTTAAACATTTTCATTTTTTAAATAAATTACTAAGTGCACCTTTAAAGCACATCTTACCTGCATGAGAAGATGAAGGAGATTTTATATCAACTGACCTGTTAGCAATGATCGTTGTCATCAGATTTATACATGCTGGTGTATTGCACCTGTTCTAATATCTTCATGCTGTGCACACCAAAGCATGTCCACGTGACGCCTCCCTAGCTTAACTGCTCTAATATAGATGCTGTATCTCAACCTCTAGTTATTTATGGCTGAAACACAGGGGCACTCCCATGTCGAGTTCCTCTTCACTAGATGTGATGTCAACACACATTCCACGCAGTTTACTGGAAGCCTGACATTTTGAGATAACAATCCTGCTGTCCAGGTAGCTTAGCTAGGCATTGCAGTTAAGATGTCTAAAATAGTGACGAGCAATTTGATGCTTTTAACTGGCAGCTAATATTAAATTTCAGCGATATGTCCTGACTAGATGTCTTTATCTGTTGTTATTGTCTCGTGGCTTTAAACCTGAGTCACAATCAGCTTTCCATTTTGGGATAATTTGGCTGTTCAACTCGCCTAATTCCGTAAAAGATTTCAGATTCCAACATTAGTCCTTTTTTAGCCTGCTATCTGCTAGCAAAGTCCATTTATCCCATTTTCCCCACAGCAAATTGTTTCTGTGGCCAGCTGAATACAGCCGGAAATGCTTATTTCTATATACAGTCCCCAGTGCAAAGTCTGTGGCCCCTGTCTGTAATTATACTGATCTAAACCTGGCTTGGAGAAAGCAATCTGCCACATGCTAGCCCTTGCAACATGTTTTTTTATGGTATCAATAGTCTGCCCTGCTCTCAGACATGACATCACAACAATTGGGAATCACTTTCAGCGGCCTACTCTGTGAGGGTAACTGCCAGGCCAGAGATAGATACGGTACCGCAGTCGGCTCATGGGCTAGTCAATGTGTAAACACTGCATGGTAGTGATTTTGCGAGTGATATGCACTTTAGTTCTTGTAATACATGCCTTTAAGTTACAATGCAACAAAATGTCAATGGGTCTCATTCACTAATTATTGCTGACTTGTGTACTTGTGTTCTCAGAACAGGTTCATGCAAAATGTCCACAGAGCAATACACAATCTTCAGAATATATTCATAAATTAAAAATTTATGTAATCATGTAATCTGGAATGACATGAAGAAGCAGAGCAAACTGAGACAGACTAAATCCAGAAGAACTGTGGCAACACCTCTAAGATGCTTCAAGAAACCTAACTGCAAAGCTACCTGAAAAACTATGTTCAAGTGCACCTAGGGCAAAAGCTGCTTTAAACGCAAAGGATGGTCACACCAAATGTTGATTTAATTTAGTCCATAGAAGTTAATTGATAAAGAAAATCTATTTATGACATTATTTTTGACAGCATCCTCATTTTACAGCATTTTTACACAAGTGCTTTAAACTTTTAACAGTACTGTAGATTTGCAGGTAGGTTTCTTGAAGCATCTTGGAGACGTTGCCACAGTTCTTCTGGATGTAGTCTGTCTCAGTTTGTTCTGTTTCTTCATGTCATTCCACACAGACTTAATAGAGTATTAATAGACTGGTAGGGGTAGGGGTAGAATAAGTTGACATGTACTTAAGTTACTTATAGTCAGTAGAGTATCTTTTGGGAGACCATCACAATAAAGAGTCAGCAGATATGAAGCAGACAGTCTACTAATAATCTAATGAGAGTTAGTTCACATGTAGGTGGAACGTTACTTAGTGTCAACAGAATGTTCAAAAGGGATCATCAAAATAAAGTGTTACCTCTAATAAGTATACATACATAATATGTATAAATACATTTTTATATTAATATTCACAATTTTGAATATATATTTATATGCACGTCTGTGAATATTTTATTTAGATTGTGAATATAATATATTGTAAGTATCTGAATATATTCAGATATAATTAGAGTCTTTATCTCATGTGAGAAAATGTGCAAAATTTTGTATTTTCAGTTATTATTTATTTATATTGTGAATATAAATTCTCTATCCTGGAGATTGTACTGTGGACATTTTTGCATGAACCTTTTCTACATACACTTGTATGTGTGTGTGTGTGTATAATATTTATACCATTATTCTACGTAAATAAATAAATAAATACATATTTATATAATTGTAATACTACTGTAATTAGTCCTTATTTAAAAAAACATAAATAATATAAATTAAAAATATTATGAAAATAAAAAAATCAATTCCAATCACTTTCAGACAATTTGTTAAAATGCTTTTTTCTGACCTTACTAGATATTTTGACCTTATTTACAGAATATCATATGTGATATTGATATATATTTTGATATATGTAAAATTAATTAGTTTTTCTCTCAGCTTCAACATTTCCAGTGTAAACATTTACATGATTATTGTATATGAATAAATTGAAATTCAAAGGCATCAAGGTTTCAGATTTTACACACAAATACAAGTGTATACACAGTTAGCGAACGAGACCTGCTATTCTAAGCAAACTGTTAATGCTAGTCTAGCTGGTTTATTTAAATGTATTTACGCCAATTAGGAGTAATCAGGTGTGCCTGTGTTTTATCACAGTACATAGTCATTAGTCGGTTTAAACACCTTATGAGCACTTCACTCTGTGATTTTTATTTTGCTCGGATCGCTTAGTTGTATTAAAGAACACAATCCTGTTTTGCTGAGGACATTTTGATGCGCTTCCAGATTGTCCTCGAATGCCTCATAAAATATGGCTCCTGGATCAATTAATTGCATACAGAGTGGAAAAGCAGAACGGAGAGTGTTACAATGGAGGCCCCATCTCCCCTGGGCCCTAGAGGCTTGCACTTTGATGTTTCATTAACTGCGCGCAGGCCTGTGGCCCCCAGTAAACACACAGTAATTAGGGAATTTTGAGTTGTCGTTTCTGAGCTTGCACTATGGTAATGATGATATGACCCTAAAAAAATACGAGGTGCTTGCAAGGTCATGGAATAGGCACCCTGCATTTAATTCTCCTCGCCGGTCCAATTTAAATTAGCCTGCGACTGTTTAATATTCCAATTCTCGTGTGCTAAAATGGAGATTTATTTACAGATAAGGGCGAAGGATCATATTTTATGATTTTTTTTCCCCACTGGAAGCTAATCATAAGGCGTAGATTGACGGACCATTTGTCTGTGTCAGCAGCGCAGGACTTATTTGCTTGCTAATAAACACAGACGTCTAAATGTATACAGTCGTAAAAAATGACTAGCAGTCAGTGTTAATTATTCCCATGCAAAACAGCGAATAGCGCACTTCGTTATGCACCGGGTGTTTTTACCTCTAATATTAACATTATATTAAGCCTCCTAATTAGTGATGGCTGCAGTCGGGCCTGGCAATAGTAATTGCTTTTGCTTCTTTAAATAAAAGATGCCATGTACAATTGCGTCTCGTTACCGATATGGAATAAACAGCAGCTGCAGGCTGAAGCCAGAGTGGCCAGGTTGGCGAGTGGTGCCCGGGTCGGAGCGTCTGAGAGACGAGAGAGAGAGAGACCTGCGGATGGGGAGGCAGTGGAGGCAGCATGTCAATGAGACGACTCGATGTCACTGAGCTCACCAGTCAGGACAGCCATCTGGAAAATCAAAGGCTAGCGCCATCTGCTTTACTTTCACACTGTTTTCCCATCTCTCTCTTTCTCTCTGTCCACCGGCCCTCAAAACGGGATCTTTGTTTATACCTTCTCCAGGATTTAAGTGCCATCTTGTTTTGTCAACATGGATGATGTGGAATTTTTCAAGTCATTCTTTTGGGGCAGATTTTTTGTTTATATTTTGACCTGTGAGATTTAGGTGAACTTTTGAGTGCCCTTGCAATAAAAGATGACTGTATGTGTGTATTTTTTGGACAGAATTTTCATTGTTTAAAGACTCGCTTTTTAAGAAGCATCGTCGGTGAGACACAGATGGAAAGGTGCCCTGGTGTTTCCCCCCCTTCTTCGTAAAGAAATCTCCTGACTCTGTAAAATGGGCAATGATGACATATGTGGATGCGGGCTTGTTCATATCTTTGTGGGGCCTTTAGGGAAATAAATATATGAGAACATTCAGTGAAATGAAGCTCACTCAATAAATCAACCTGACACAATAAACACTTCTGGCACATGCAGCCCCCCCATCCTTCCCCCTTTTCTATCTCCAGCACCACCTACCTTTCGCCGCTCTTGCCTCTACAAAATGGTACCTCCCCAAAGGCAGGTAAATCAAATCGGCACACAAATACAGTGGGAATTTATTTGGAATGGGTTTTTGTTCTGTTTAACGCCCGATTGTTAGATGGACTGGGCCGATGATAAATCGCGAGACCGTCGCTTTACCCGTGCTCTGAGCCTGTTGCACCTCGCCGCCGCGTATAAATCATAAATCCGATTGCATGAGAGAGCTTTTGCGGGCTGTTGACAGGAAAGAGAGTGGCAAATGAACAGAATATATGTCTGACGCTATTTATCTTCCCCCCGGCTGCTGCTGCTGCGGACCGCTGGAAGTTGCCAGAAAGTTTCGTATTGAATCGGGAGGGTGTGGGACGCAGAAACGTCCTGCGGTGTGATTAACGACCGCAGAGTCGTTCGCATTTGCCACAGAATGTATCTGAAACATTGATGTACGTGTAGCCATTAACACACCATTCGTTAGCTTTCCATATGGACTTTTATGTTTTGTTAAAGGGATAGTTCTCCCCAAAATCACTTGTTCTCGGGTCATTCCCAACTGTAGAGAGATATTCTGAAGAATGTTGAGGAACTGTTTTTGAACTTGAACTGGAACTGAACCCTGTTGACTTTCATTGTACGGACAAAAACTCCTACATTTTGTGTTCCACAAAAAAAGTCAGTCGTACAACTTTGCGAAGACTTGAGAGTGAGCAAATGATGTCAGTTTTCATTTTTGAGTGAACTATCGCTTTAATTTGTGACCTTCTGTTGATTTGCAATCCCTTCCGCCACATGCCTACATGCTGAAATCCCTCCCAATCCCCTGGGCACTATTTAAACAGCAATATATAAGCCGTATAGCAGGGAATAATTAGTTTATCAGTGTTTGCTATGGTAACACACGTGGTAACAGTCTTAAGTGATTGTGTTTTCAAATGGCAGGCCCTGCATACATTTTCTTTTATCTAGCCATGCATTGCTCAGTGTTATAAATGGCACATACTTTGTAAGCAGAGAGAAAGACATTGTTTACAGTTGGCCCCACACCGTGAATCTGTCCAGTGTAAGGTAATCTGCAGTAATAAGCTCCATTTGTTTTGTTTAGCTCTTTAACAGAGGGCTGGGGAAGAGTGTGAGGGAGAGAGAGAGAGAAATCTAATTTCAAATCCTACTAACCTCCTTATCTCTATTTGTTCAGTTGTTTTTAATGCCACATACTGAAAGAATTTCAATAGCTGTTTTGCCATGAAGTCATTTGTTATCCTTCAGCAGGCTTTGGTCTCCCTATTGTGTGACAGCCGCCGAGTGCTTGAATCTTCCAGATGGAGCTAGCCAGAAAGAGACGCTAGCAAACAAGCGCACGCTCACGAACACACACACACACACACACACAGAGGAATACCTTTAGCGTCTGGTAAAGGGTGAAATGATTGTGTCATGTTTTTCAATATCTTACTTCCTAAAATACATACACTATATCAGTGAGAATGTGCCAGGCACTTTGTTTTAACAGGTGGGACAGCTTGTCCCTGAAAGCTCCCGTCTCTCTGTTGTTATGTGGTGGTCACATCCTAACACGACGAGGAGAGCTTTATCCTTAGGCCAGTGTCATGCTGGATTCTGTATGAAGTTGCTTCATTTGTTTGCAGTGTTGTGTGCTGCTGACAGGCTTTGACGTGAAATTCCCAGTCAAGGTGCACTGCTGTGAAATAATTTAAAAGCCTAATGGCATGCACTTAACCAGGACTTAATTTATGGTACCCAAACGATAAGGGAAATAATATCAAGGGGAGGTGAGGGACAGTTATTAAAAGACATTTGGAAATACTTTGCGTCGGTTAAAGTCAATACGAATTGCCGTTTTGAATTGCCAAGTCATTTTGCTACAACAGTTTAGCAAGTTTGGTACAGCAGTGCTTGAGTATCCAGCATTATTCAAACCCGTGTAAGTGATGACAGTGCATTTAGAAAGTAAATATGGATTTCATGTTGACTTTAAGCTTCAACATCAGTCATTTACATTGACATTGATCTAGTATTTTGTGCTGGGAAGTTCAGAACATGACACAATATGTATGTGCTCTGAAAATATTTCTGAATCTTGTTGGGGTCAGTAAGATTTTAAAAAATGTTTTTGAAAGATGTATCTTAGGCTCAATGAAGCTGCATTTATTTAATTAAAAATACAGTAAAACAGTAATATTGTGAAATTATTATTACCTATTATTATTTTAATATATTTAAAAATGTAACTTATTACTGTAATGGCAAAGCTGAATTGTTTGCATCCATTACTCCAGTCTTAAGTGTCACATGATCCTTCAGATCTTTCTGATTTGCTGATTTGGTGCTCAAGTAACATTTCTCATTATTATCTTTCTCATTATTATTATTATTCTTTCCAAGTGCTCTCCTAACTGAGCTCCACTTTGCTATCGTGAATTGGTAACACATTGCAATTAGATTCCACTTGTTAACATTAGTTGACTACATTAGTTTTACCATAAACTAACAATGGAAAATAGTTCTAAAGCATTTATTAATTGTGGTTATCCTTGATTCCAACATTTAATAACACATTATTACTATCACAAGTTGTATGTGTTAATGATATTTAATGGACCTGAGCTAACATGGACTAACAAAGAAAAGCTGTATTTTTATTCACTAACATTAACAAAGACTTGTTGCAGAACAATACTGTAACAAATGTATTGCTCATTGTTAGTTAATGTTAGTTAATGCATTAAATATTTAACAAATATAAGCTTATTGTAAAGTGTTACCTGTGAATTATTCTTTCACATGACTCCCTAGAAAGGTGCCAAAATCAGCATTCAAAAAGAGATGCTGCCACCTCATTTTCTGGCTGCCCACGTGGGAGATGTTTTACATGTACCTTTGCGGTGGGATTCTTGCAGCAACATGCATGGAAAAACAAAGAGACTCTGAGATGATTAGACGTTATTTTGCATTTCAACAGGACACTGCTTTATTATGTTTCCACTAACTCTCCCTTTTTTCTCTTTCTTCCTTCCATGGTATCTTGGGCATCCCTGTGTGACGACACTCCCAACTCAGGTTAGTGATGTTCAGTAATTTCGTATCTATTATGAATAAATCCTTTCCGTCCACAGAGACAAACTAAACAAAATTTCATAGTAGAAACACAAAGTAGGACGTTTCAACTTAAATTACAAAGATAAAACACACATTGGCCATAACACATCTATGACTATAGGCCACCCTGTATTATCTAAATACAGAAGCTCTAATAAGGTCAGTCTAATGTTTGGCTGTAATAAGCATAAGAGTAGCTGGGATATGACTGATTCACAGTGGACCTCCAGGTTCCATTCGTAACTTAATGGAACTGTGCTTTAATTTGACCAAGCTCTTGATTGACAGCTGCTCACTATATCTCGCTGGTAACCCTTGACAATGGACATTAGCGTCGGATTAAAGCAAGGTGTTAAAGTGTATTAAAAAATTAAGTCGATTTCCTTTCTGTTCGCTCATTTTTGCCCTCAGACAGCATTAAAATTCCCCTACAGTCCATTTTTATAAGACGATAGCACCAGGTCTCACAGTGCTCTTTTGAAGAAAACCGAATTACTAAATATACAGGGGTATTGTTAAAAGATGAGAAGAAAACGTCATCCTTCATTGAATAAAGCATACAAATATTATATGACTTGTGTGCAGGGGAATTATCTGCAGAACACTGGGCTTTACCTGTCAAAATGAATCTGATCATATCTCAGATGGGTTCATATTGCAGGCTGGTACACGTATGAAAGCGCAGCCCCCCTCTCAGAGAGCTTTATCTGTCAAAAAGGCTCAGCTTGAACCCCTTAATTTGCACCGAACTGCAAGCCTGCACTTTGTTTATTGTATTATTTCACGGTGCTGTAAATAGACATAAATCTCTGGTAAGAAATATTGTTCAGCCAGACACCAAAGCTTCCCACTTAACAGAGATCGAGCGTTACTTATTTGATTCTGTTTCTCTTCGTTTATGGATTCGCGAAGAGTCTGGTTTGAAGACAATGAACTAACAAAAGATTGTTTTAACAGCTGTGCGTCTTTGATTACACGCTTCTTTGAAGTATCACTTTAAGTTTGCCTTTGAACTTGGATAGAGATCAGAAATGAATTGGGCTCCTTTTTGATGTAAAAGGAGGGATTTGATTGTTGAAATGTTCATAAACTGTTTCCAACCGTTTGTAGTTTGGTGTTGATTTTCAAAGGGGAGGAGGGGAGAGATACTCCTCTTCAGGCATGTGATCAAAAAAGACACATTGTTGTCTCTCCTGTAGAGCAACTCGAGGAGAAACAATTTTGTGTTTTTATTCAAAAGTGACTGTGGTTTTACGTTGCTTTTGGGGGGGTCAAAAAACCCTGTTGTATTATATTTTACATCTCTCTTCAAAGAGTTTTTTTCTTTTCTTTTTTTTTGCCGATGTTCAAGAGTGGTTAATTGACAATCACATAAAAAAATAATGCAATAAATGATCCTATGTCATGTTTTGGGTTATATTTAAATGCTATTATAGGATTAAGTCATTTTGCATTAATCTACAGGTGCATCTCAATAAATTAGAATGTCGTGGAAAAGTTCATTTATTTCAGTAATTCAACTCAAATTGTGAAACTCGTGTATTAAATAAATTCAATGGAAACAGACTGAAGTAGTTTAAGTCTTTGGTTCTTTTAATTGTGATGATTTTGGCTCACATTTAACAAAAACCCACCAATTAACTATCTCAACAAATTAGAATACTTATTAAGACCAATAAAAAAAACATTTTTAGCCTTCTGGAAAGTATGTTCATTTACTGTACATGTACTCAATAACTTGGTAGGGTCTCCTTCTGCTTTAATTACTGCCTCAATTCGGCATGGCATGCTGCAATGGTGATCCTGCGTGCAATTCTCAAAACATCCACAAGATGGCAGCGTTTATCGGTGAATCCGATATTACAAAACCGATATCCGATTATTGTAAAATGCTTAAATATCGGGAAAAATATCGGTAAATCGATATATCGGTCGAGCTCTAATTTAAAAGGCAGTTATATATGTGGAAAGGCTGAATCTCAAATAAGTTTCCTGTTGTTTTAGGAGCTGGATAGTGCATTAATAAAGGGATAGTCCACACCAAAATTAAAACCTTTGTGACTTTGTCTCTTCTTGGGACCACAAAAGAAGATATATTAAAGAATATTGGAAACCGCGTTGTATGGATTACACAGAGACATTTCTCAAAATATCTTCTTTTATGTTCCACAGAAAGTCAGATTTTCATGTGGCTATCCTAACATGGTTATTGTGTTAATGATGTCAGATTACATTAATGTAATAAATTGTTTTTTATGGCAAAAGGCTTTAGTTCATGTGGTGTTGCTGTTATTTCTACCTTAATGACACAGAATAGGTCAGATGGAGGTGATAAACTCTATCCTGGGAGAGAGTTTTTCTTTACTTTTGTGTGTGAATGTGGGAAAACAACTGGCATTATTCCAGCACCAGTCCAGATACAGTAGATTAAATGCTATGTGAAGACCTATGCCAATGCGCAACAACAACAACAACAACAACAAAAACATTTTACATTATAAGGTTTACACCCAAGTTTTAATTAGTATTTCATTCCATTTATTTTAGTAGTTCTCTGGTTTAAATGCTCATCTCATGAAAAGACATAAGGTCTGTGCATTTATAATTGTCAGAATTTTTCTCCCCCCTGAAAATAACAACCTCGACTTGTAAAAAAAAAAAAAAAAAGCAGAAACAAAGTTAGAGTACATGGCCTATATCTGTCAAAGACATTAAAAGACAGTGCATAACTCTTGATTTATATTCGTCCGGGGAAATAAACGCAATTTTTCTGTATATTTCATTGAGTCAAGGACAAAGAAATGGATGGCCCCAGCTCACCAAATGACCCACATAACAGAATACATGCAATTCATGATCTACTTAAACAACGTGATAAATGCAAATACTGTCACATCGCCCCTAATCCCTGCACCATTATGCTCGAATCTCTCATTTCACTTTTGTTTCCTTTCTTTTTCACCCTGCTGTTTTTGATAACAACACACTTGGCTTTTTTCCCAAGGACTCTGATATGAATGTTATTGGAAGGGAAGGGAGAGAAAATTTAGATATTTTTACATGATGTCCTACATTTTGTCAGCTAAAATGGGGATATTGCCTGAGCGAGAGTGAGGCATGTTCTTCAGTTGTCAAAAGGCAGTAAGTAATGATTAAAATAGCAGTGTGAAACGCTGGGAGATTAAAGTGATGCTAATGATAAGTGAGAGAAGAAAAGGGCAAGCTATATTTTAATTCCTAGGAGAATGGTTAATGACTTCTATTGCCTGAGATTAAACTAAACCTGTCTCATCAGCTTTTTTCTGCTCACAGAGGAAAAAAAGGGCCCCGTGCACTTTAATTTATTAAACTCTTTTAAGGAAGCACATTGATCTACATAGGTTAAACTTTCAAAATTTGGGCAGCACGTTCCATAAAGCTGTCTGCAGGAGCAGGGGCAGTGGAGTAGCTCAAGGCACCGCCATAAAGAATTCATTATCTATGAACTGCCACATTTAATCAGAAAATATCAATTATTTAAAGGGGAAGGCTTGCTTCTGTTTAGCACTAGAGGATTTCGAGACGGGCCAGATTAAAGTGACAACCGCAGACAATGTGAATTTCCACTGTAACACAAGCCCTCGTTTTAGGTATATTCTCCACGGCGTGTCAAAGCCCGTGCTCGCCTACTGTATTCACGCCTGTGATTACAATTACATCAATAATGTAGAGGTGTACTGCAAGTAAAATATTTATCTGCCTTTTTCAGCCTTTCTCGATTGACTAAGACATACGCTGTAAAAATTTAACCGTGACATTAAAACACAACCTCCCGTGACCTGCGTAATGAAACGTGTGTTTTTGTTGACATGGCATTACACGTTCCGACAGACTTTATTAATCTGTGGTTTTGAGCGAACCTTTTGGCATGTTCCTGGTGAAGATAGGAGGTGGTGACACACATTTTTGATGCTAATTAGCATGCATTCCGATCCACTGAACCCGGCATAACAGCCCGATCCTTGCAGCCGCTAGACTTTCTCAGCACCGGCGTGATAGAAGTCATTGAACATTCTGCTGACAGCAGATTATTTTTGTTTTTATACAGATGTCAGGCTTGAGTTGCTGGTGTTTTCCACTCTAGCTACAGGGCCCAGGATCCTTTGCGCTGTAATGGGAGCAAACGATTATTCTTTTCTCTGGAAAAACTGATATTTCATGGTATAGTTCACCCAATTCTGTCGTCATTTACTTACCCTCATGTCCAAACCTGTCTGACTGTCTTTCTTATGTGGAACACAAGAGAAGATATTTTGAAGAATGTTTCAGTGTTTAAAACAGGTTTGGTGAAAAAATGATGACAGAATTAGCATTTTTTGGTGAACTATCCCTTTAAATGCGTAAATCTTCCTCAAATACAGTATGCTGCCCTCAAGCAAGGTTCCTTGTTTGCTGTTGAAAAATGACATAGCTTATTTTTATGCCGATTTTAGCTCAAGGTTAGTTTTAGACTTAACTATAGAACAAATGATTTATGGAAATCCCTTTTGGGTTTACAGGAATACAAAGCTCTCCTCACAACACTACAGCTCGAGATCCAACAATAATGCTTACCATGCGGCAAATCATTAGTGTCAATTGCCAAAGCTGCTATGCAGAATTTGATACCAAGGACTTGTGATGATGTTCACTGCTGGGTCAATAGCCATGCGATCCTTTTTTCATTTTAGAATACATAATGCCTTTCATTGTTAAGACTGACACAGTGCCATTACAATTGATTGCTTCGGTGCATGCAAGAATAACCCAATAAATCACCCTTGCCAATAACGCTTGAGGTTTGCCGTTCAGCTGATCAGGTGTGGCATTGTGGCGACTAATTATAATTTGTTTGCCTGACTATAAAAATAAAGAAATCCTGCCCAGCTCTTTGCAAAAATGCATTAAGAAATCACATTAATAATGCATATATTTTTCTCACATATTTATAGCTTTCCCCCAGACACCAACATGTCACAGTTGTTGTTAGATCCCTATTGGTTTCAATTAAAACCTCGCTGAAGCAATAAAAATAGGCAATTAAATTGGAGCATGCACTTCAGAGGTAGAAATGGGCTGATTAAATTAACCTTGAACTTCAATTAGGGTTAAAAATAAAACTATATATGTATTTGTCACAAGCAACAATATTAATCCAGTGTTTGCTAGTCTAATACTCTGAAAGTTTTAATTACAGCAGTTTTCATTACTTTGTACTTTGTTTCAATACTCTGGTGTTAATGAACACTAACATGTACCCGCACTAAGTAGCTTCTTTGATTGAGTGTCGGACATATGGCCCGTCCGACTCCCTCTTATATGGAGAGAATGACCTCAGCCTTGATATAAATGAGCTTTTGCGGGACGGCTCGGCCTTTGACTGTGACACTAATGGAATGCTTGTGCTCACAGGCTTTTACACGCTTAGGTAAAAAGGCTTTTGGTAGTGGATCCTAACACATGTTAGCTTAAGTGAAAACATTTATTTCTGGAGCAATGCTCTCGCTGTCATTCCAGCTGCAGCTCGTGTCTGCCCGTGTGTCTCATTATCTTGCACTTTAAATCAACATGTACCTCCCACCCCCGGCCCGACGGCACAGTGGTCCCCGGCCCTGTGCCTCTGTTGCGTTCTCAGACTGTCGTTGTGTTCATCTCATCACTTTTAAAAGTTAAAAATATTCCCGTTGCCATCCCCGTGCCAATTTTCATACATTTCTGTGATTCTTTTAGAAATGTCCATAGAATCCCATGATCTTTCCTGCAGCTATGATACTTCTGTCTCTCCTATATGTCGCTACCTAGAGGCCGTCTGATTCTTTTAGCAATCCGTGATGCTGATTAATTTCACTCTTCGTTAAAAATGTGTTGTGGCATCTTCTAGACTATTGTCATTCTCTCTTTTTTTATTTTTCTGTCTCTTTCTTTCAGTCTCTCTCCCTCCTGTGCCCCGGCCACCCGCCTCCACCTCCGTCAGCGCCCTTGGCAAATGAAAGGTCAAAGACGCTGCAGTGATTAATGAGCACCAAGCGCCAGGATCCCTCTGTCATTTCCCCCCCTTGTGTTTTTAGTCAGGCCGCTAATTCCTCCAAGACAGCTCAGGCTTTATTGGCCGATGGGAATGACACGGTGTCTATGGAGGTTTTTTGACTGAGCCGCTGTTACTGTTTAGTTTAGCGAGGAAAAGAAAACAGTCCGAAGGCACTCAGTCCCCATGAAAAACCTGCTTGAAAAATTCTCTCTTTTTTTATCAGCTAAAATGTTTTTAGGGTTGAGTGTCGCTCATTTCTCTTCTGTTTTGTTTGCTCTAGGAACAAAAAGCCCACTCAGACACTAAGTTTTTTACATTTTTTTTACCACCGAACAGAAGTGGCCGTCAGTCGTCTCTCTCCACTTCGTGGATGACACTTCAGCGGTGCACACCGAATGTTTATTTGAAAAAGTAATGAAATATTTACTCCCTATTGCGGGTAGGATTAGCAGTGGTAATTGACTGCAGCAAAAACCGAGTCTGTGTGAAAGCGACCGAGAGAGCGCGAGCGAGAACGAGGGCCCCTCGTGTCTGAATGCCGATCCTTAGCGCACAATGGTCCTGTTAGCGATGCTGTATTTCGCTCTGTCACTCTCTCTCTCCACATGTTGCTTTTTCTTTGAGAGATTGAAAAGTCCCCTGGACTGCAAAGAACCGGAGTTGTCAGATCGGGCCAGAGCACTGAAAAGATCCAGGAGTCCTAAATTGGCATCAGGTGTGGGGCTTCTCTCTGTGGTGATGGGCTCCCACATTGTGTCAGCTAGACATTTGGCCATTTCCAAATATAATGGGAGAAATTAATGCAAATGAGCGGCTGGAATGAAATGTATTTAAATGCAGATTGAAAGAGCCTCTGCGTTCTGCCTGATAACAAGTTGCTTTAGGAGAAGGGCCACATTGTGTTGGCTCATCTCACCCCCTACTGTTTCCATCCCCACACCAGTGTGGCCCTTTTTTCTCTGGTCGTTTGTGTCTCATAACAGGCCATTGTTCAGTGGGTAAACTCGCTCTCTAAACTATTAACATTGCTCATTTATTTGAATTTCAGATGTAGCCGGGATTTGGCTTCCAGCCGGTTGAAAACGTTAATTGCACAAGGACTTGAGAGAAAAAGCTGGATCATTTATAATAATGTTGCTGTTGACCATAACCTCATTAGAACCTGCGACGGCATGCATTTCACAAACAAGTTCCTGGCCGACTCCTCGCCTGTGGCTAACTGTGTCTTAAAACATCCTCTTCCTCTCTTTAAAGAGCTCTTGTTTCAGGGCCTCACACTCTGTGTCCGCAGCCGTTATTAGAAGAACCTGGAACACATCAGTTTCAAAGGAAACATTCAAATCGGAGCAGTTCAATAAGAGGGCACATTTGTTTATCTGTTTGGACAGTGCGGCTGCCAGACGCGTCTGCGTCCAAAAAAACAGGATATTGTTCTTTTGGACGCAGATGCAGATTACAACTTTTAATCTTTAAATGGATTGTTTGCACAGGAATGAAAATTCTGTTATCGTTTACTCACACTCATGTAGTTCTAAACCTGTATGACTTTCTTTCTTTCTTCCTTCACAAAAGAAGATATTTTTGAATTGTTTTGTCCATATGATGAGAGTGAAAACAACTTTGATTGGACCCCATTGACTTTCATTTACATTTTTAAAAGTATTCTTTTGTGAAGGTGAGTAAATGATGGAATTGCTGCAAATGCAAAAATGCTGAGAAAAACAGGCATATGCGTCAGGCATATGCGAAGACATAAAAAGCCATAAAAAGAAAAAAAAAAAGGAAAACTTTACAGATGCAATTTACATGCAATTAATTTTAGTTAATTGGATACACTGACTTCATTTATCATGCATATTTATGTCAAGCAGCTTGTGTTTTTCCCTGATTATTAACCGATAAGGAGAAACATGGGCATTTGACTCTTATCTATCTTCTTAACATTATCTGCTGTATAAAGAGACAGCAGCTCTTACTGGCGTGCAGCGCTGCTGTCTAGTGTGTGTAGTGCACTGAGAGGGATGGTCAGGTTTGATGAGAGTCCAGAGCAGAGCAGGAGACCGCTGTGTCCAGAAGGTCCGGGCCTGTGATTAATGTGATAGATAATGTGCTGGGGAAATGAGTAAACACTCCCTCGCTGCCTAGCTTTGTGCTTCATCGGGTTGATGACAAGGGCAGCACAAGGTGAGAATTTAACAGGCCTGCTGGAAGAAAAGAGGGAAAAAAGGAGAGAGATTCAAAGGAGTGAACCATGACAGACTTGTGGAGAGAGAGAGAGAGAGAAAGAGAAAGAGTGGGAGTCGGCTGCTTTGCTAATAAAGCGGGCTGACAAAAGTGGAAGTTTTTCAGGAGAGGAATAATTAAAAGTGCTCAGGGGACTGCAGTTTTAATTTCACATGTAAAGGGCTAAAGATTTCATTTATAGGCACGCTGAGTAGCGAGAAGGTTAATAAGACGAACAAAGCGTGCATTGTGAGAACATACACTCAGAGCAAGGCTGCTGGACTTTCACCTAACACGTTTTTAATTATCTTTCTTTACATATTTCTCGCAAGACGGGGAAAAAGAATAGATTAACTGATTAACAGCGTTGGTGACCGATTGCTGATGGTGTAAAAGGCTCAAGTGTCTTGTTCTGCGTTAAACATCAGCACAAGGTACAAAAGTCCCATGTTTTACAACTCAGTTTGTGGTAAAACAGTGATCTTGGAGCTATTAGATGAGCTTGCAAATTGTGGTCTAAGTGGGGTATATTTTTGTCAATATTAAAAAATTCTGTATAAAATATTTTATTGTAATACTAAATATTAACTAAATTAATTAAAATGAAAAAGTAAATAAAATTGCACATTACAATCAAATGATTAGGCATATTCACTCTATTTGACCTCACAATCCCAAAGCTGCTGTACGTTTTTCTCAAATCCAGCTGGACCACAAATGAAGTTCAGTATTCCCTCTGATTAAACCCTGATGCTAAAACAATGGGAAAATGACAGATTGTCTGATGCACAACTTCGTATTTGTGGTCTGAGCCCAACTTCAGACAGTCTAGGTCTCGTTCCTCCCAGAAATACCCCGGGCTGGCCGAGATCATTCTGTCAGTCAGCAGTGGATCATGGGAATGAATGATCACAGCAGCGAAATCCTCCAAATCCTTCCCCCGCCGGCCTGTCACACACTCCACTCTGGGCCTGACACTTCTCTATTATATGTTTATCAGTCTCTAATGAAATGCTGACAAGTTTCGGTGCACAACGGATACTGTGTTCCATTAATAGTATTTAACGAACCTTGAGCTCTCACAATGGCTGGGCCCTATTGCCGGTGACAGCTAAGGGGCCCCTCGGCTGCTCCCCGGTGAGAGAAGATATTATGCATTATGAACATTTGCAATCCCCCTCTTTTGCCCCCCAGACCATCTTACTTGTCTTGCTGATGGGAGTGAGAGCGAGACAGTCCATTGCAATATGGTCAGTGGTGTCTAGTTAGAATGGAACCCATGCTGTTGTGAATTTTACGAATCCTCGTATGTGGTGCTGAGATGAATAATGAGGGAGGAAATAATTTGTCATATTTCTTTTTTTATTATTATTTGGATTTGTATGATATCTTCAGTTTGCTCCCTTTTCTGTCTGGTTTGTTTTTTTTTGTAAGCTGAACAAGAGAGAGTTTTAACTGGACAAGTGTCCCCCAGAGTAAAAGTGATTGACGTTTAAACACTAATTATAGATTAGTACCTAATTATTGATTGTAGATCACCTCTGAAAAACTGGTGGGTCATTTCTGACAGCAGGGTAAAAATGCTTAACGTTAACAATAAAATGCAAGTATATGATTCATGACTCAGAATTAGGCAAAATGTAAAAATGAAGAATTGTCTCTCCTTCATTTGATGACTTGGTATTTGACTTAAATTGGCCAAACCCCACAGGAATTTGAATTGGAATGATAGGAAGAGAAATTAATCACAGGTAATGCATTCTGGGAAATGTAGTTCACTATCTATCTATCTATCTATCTATCTATCGTTTTATCGTTCTATGTATCGTTCTATCTGTCTATCTATTTTTCTGTCTATCGTTCTATCATTCTATCATCTATCTATCTATCTATCTATCGTTCTATCTATCGTTCTATCTATCGTTCTATCGTTCTATCATCTGTCTGTCTGTCTGTCTATCTATCTATCTATCTATCGTTCTATCGTTCTATCTATCGTTCTATCTATTGTTCCATCGTTCTATCTATCATTCTATCGTTCTATCTATCTATCTATCTATCTATCTATCTATCTATCTATCTGTCTGTCTGTCTACCTATCTATCTATCTATCTATCTATCTATCTATCTATCTATCTATCTATCATCTATCTGTCTGTCTGTCTGTCTGTCTGTCTGTCTAAAACCTTTATCCACAATCTCTCTCATTTTAGTAAAATAACATATACAGTTCATTTTAATACTACTTCCTTATGTTCAAATGTGAATTGTGATTATGCATGCTGTTTACTCAATTCAAATAAGCAATGGTGCACAGACTTTGATAGCAATAGCAAAATAAATAGGCTTATTATTGTCAAAGGCTGTTCTTCCATTCAAAACTGTTACTGAATAGAGCTGAATTAGCCAAGTGCTAACATGGGCCTCATCCTCAAAAAACACATCGACCTTCATAGTCTTCTCTGTAGTAGCTAATAATGCAACAGTATCTCGACAACATTATTTTTTAAAGCCATTATCAGCCCGTGAGAGAGACTTCTGCTCTCGTGAATAATTGGACCCTAGCACCTCACCATAGTTTATTTCTGTTCAAGTAACCTTTGTAAGAAAAAGTGAAGACGTCGAAGATCTTGATGAAGAATAACTTTTATTACAGAATAGTAGTGACAAAGTACATGTAGTACCTTGGGTTCAACGGAGTCAGACTGAACCCCGAACATCCTAAGCTCAAACATTTTATACACTTAGAGTTTACCCTCAATGTAAAGGAAGTTGCTCCTGTTGTTACAGCTGTGGTCTGTATGTTAATTAAGTTCTGACACCCCTTTTGTCTGAGGTGGTTCTCAGTGTCCCACACCTGCTCCCATTCTACAATTGGTCACCATTTGCTCAGGATGTGATCATCCCAAGTGATCTACAAACAACATAACTGTTGACTTTCTTCTTCTCTATAATAATTAAGCCATTTTGGGAAATGAGCATGATCAAACATATTGTGGAGTGGAATCTGGGTCGGGGCAGACTATAGATTCTTACACCTTGTCCACGGAAGTCACTTAAAACGTTAGCGCATCATGCTAATTCTTAGCAGATGCCCATTCGACCCACAGAGTGATTAGTTTCCACGGATGTCCATGAATATGTGAGGCGCGGAGTACAAGACGTGCATGAAATATCTGCGAGGGCCTGGCACGAGAGTAGAGAGCATAGATGTTCCTCATCTGTAATACACTGTGTAGACTAATATCTGCTGCTTTTTCTTATATTGCAGTGCGATATTGATCTGCTAAAATTGTACCATATTGGAGCTGTCTGTTGTGATATTCATCATTCTGTCATGCTCCCCCCTCGTAGCGACGAGTTATTAGAGGCAGTGGTTTGAAGAGGTTTGAAGGCTTTAGTCGCAGAGATGTTGCAAACAATTCATCATAAAACCGAGAGAGAGATAGCAGAAAGGGACAGAAAAAATCTCAGGTGATGTCTCGCTTAAGATTTATGTGGACCAGGGCCATGCATTAAGAATTACATCATCAAGTGGTGTGAAGACTTTGCACGATGTGCTGAGTCGGACTATTTGCTCTCACGCTGAGCCTAAATGGACTTTTCTTACCTCCTCATGAAGCTTTTTAATGGAATCGCAAACTTCCAGGAATAAAGCAAGTGATTTAGTTAGCGTTGTGGAGGCTGGGTCACGGGCCCTGATAAAGCTTGTCTGAAGTAATTGTCATTCTGTGGGTTTAACGACACGGGCCTTGTCTCGCTGCCATTACGCCACATTTGGCAGTTGATGGCAATCAGACAGCAAGGATGAAAGTAAACTTGTACGTGCCACATTCGATTTGTCTCCTGACTGGGTGGGGCGCTTTTCCCTCCAACTGTCTTAAAAGGTTCTGGTTGTTTGCTCTCCGCACGCAGTCAGTGATTCGTCCTGAAGGATCAAAGAGACGCTGACATGCGTTTAGCAGCCGGGCCTTGATTCTTTTTAGCAGGGACAAATCGAGGGATTCTGTAAGCAGAAAGCATTTTTGTGGCGTCAATTGTTGTGTTTTCACAGTACACTGCGTTCAAATGGAATTGATCAGGATCCGGGAGTCACAGAGGATGATTAGTTCTGCATAAACAGTATCTAAAAGCGCAGAAGGAGGAGGAGGAGGACGGGGCGGATCGCAACCCTCGTCTCTCCACGCAGACTAAACATCGCTCTTCCTCTCCCACCACAGATCACTTCTGGACTCCCTGGAATATTTGCATTTCATTAATTATTAAGAAAGCAGAAAGAGTATAAACAGTGGATAATTTTTGTTTAATGTTTCACACAGGATTCCGATTCCACAGTCCAATTAATGTTAATGATTAAGGGCTTCCTGTTTAGTCCTGACGTTAAGTTTGTTTGTCCCTGAGAGGATACAGACCTCACATCCTACGTCTTGCTCAATATCAGATATTTGCTCACGTTATAATTATCATCGTGGCCTGTTTCAGATGCGGCCGACTGAATTAATGACTTTGGAAAGTCAGTGGGCGACGGAAATGTCAAAGAATGAACAGAAATACAGAGGCTGCGCTGTCATTTGCTAATTTAAATGCGTGTAATGCAAAACATGGATGTTTATGAAACACAATTCCATGTAATGTGGGACAAATGTTCTCTGTTAAAGAAAAAAAAGCCTCTAGACTTGTAAGTGTGTGTGTGTTTGCGAGTGTAGGCGAGCGTGTTCGTGTGGCACACTGCCTTAATCGTATTGATTCTGAAATCATATTTGCCGAATTAATATGCATCGGTCTGAGTGCTATTGTTTTGTGGCCTCTTAATTGCTTCCTCTTGTTAATATTAAAAGCACATTAAAGTCTTAACTATTGGCTCTATCTGAAGTTACTTTCGACGACAATTTCATAAGACAATGGGAAGGATTAATAAACTGTGGCTTGATCTCTGTTATCAAGCTCTTTTACTATTGGGAACCAATTAAGTACCCTTCAAGATGACTTTCACTTGCTGCACTGATCTGTTCCTCTGCCAGAATTTGGGATTAATTGGGAATTAATATCCTCACTAGAACAAGTTCGCTTTGTTTGCTTTGTCTGACTTTAACAATCGGCGCTGAGGTTATCCCAACCTGTTCGTCAAACACCCCCCTCCTCCTCCTCTCCGAGATTGATACGTACACGTCCCAGATCCCTTCGAGCTGAAAATATGGGCCATTAAGAGAGAATAGTCGACAATGATTTCATTCTCCACGTAGAATTTTTTTCGAGCTTTATTAGCCATGCATATTAATGACTCAATTAATTCTATTCATCCTCGCAAGTCATCTGTTTGTTTTCGCCTGACCTTTTATCTTAGAAGTATTCACGCTCGGCTCGGTTTAAGCACTTCCTCCACGCCGGCGTTCTCCCACAGTGGCCGAGTGCCTCTTCGAAGAGGGAGTCATTTAATGTGTTCGCCGAAACCTCCCTCTGTCAGAAAGCACGGTGGATGTAAATGTGACAGGAAATATGCTATTATTACACTCCGAGCCGTTCGTCTGACATCCCACCAAATAAAATTACAGCATTTCCCCCTTCTCCCTCCCTCCCGACTCCATCTGCCTCTAAAACACCTCTCTCTTTTTCTCTCTCTCTCTTTTTTTTAATTTACGAAGATCTGGGTAAACAGGCATGTGATGCGGAGGAGACTGGGGTTGGATACTTGCCCTGCGTTACATCTATCTCCCATTCAAAGTTAGTGGTGAGGACAGGACATATAATTGAAAACTGCAGCTGGACTGTGTACAATCTTGTAAAAGGATGCCTTGGAAATTAGATTAATCAAGAGGCAGACATTGTGGGGAAAGTTTGTTTCGAATGCCTGACAGTATCGCTCTTTCTCTCATTTCAAATGCTGGCAGGGCAGCAGGCAGCTCCAAGGGAAATGTGCTCCTTTCATACTTGAGTAATTGATGAATTGTATGCAATATGCAAATGAGAATCCATAAATCTTATGAATGACAGCTTAATTTATGTGAGCCTTAATGAATGCAGGATTAGATTTTAATTAAATATCCTCAAAGGCACCCTGACTAGTAAGTTTTTAAAGCCTTGTTTTGAAGACTTGTTTCATATGCATCGCAGTTCTGCATGGTAAAGGGAGATCACTGAGAGCATTTCCTCACCGTTCTGAAGATAAGCGCAGCTCTGTTTTGTTAACCAAAGGGGGCTGAAATTAATAAATATTGCGATGGAAATCATATCTAGCCATCTTATTTTAACTTTCCTGGAACTGTTCATTTTAATACATTTACTTTTTTCCCTCTCTCTGCCATATCTGATCTATAACATTTTCTGCAGTGTCTTTTTAATTAAGAGAATCGTCCATTAGGCACGGAAAAGTCAACCAATTAGGCATTCTACATCAGTTCCCAGGATGTACAGGCCTGCTGCTCCTTATTAGTGCTAATAGTACTGATACAAAACAATTTTAAGCTTCACAATTATAGTATGCAATTAAGAAATTGGCTTTTTGTCATTAATGATGCATTAAAATAATCAGCAGTTTATCTTCCTTTCAGATCCTTTTTCCCTCTAAGATCTCCCTACAATATTGTATTTTCAGTTGCAATCTCAGGAAAAAAAAAAGTAATTTGCAGGACAAATGCATGAATATTACAGTGGAAAAAAATCCAGTCCAGAAGAATGCAAATTTGCTTGGAATTTGGATAAGCTGCTCATAAAATGTATTGTTTTTCAAGTTACAACAATATAAAAGAACAACCCTTACAAACCTGAAAAATACACAGTCAGTACTTGTACATAGTCTGGCATGAATAGCATTATGGTCAAGAACCATTTTTCTGGCATATTGAAAAAAAAAACACCTGAGTAATGTCTTTGACTGAAATGTTTTTTGCAAACTACAACAGATGTGCGGGTTTCAGTTCAGTTTAGTCACAAAAATAGACAAACACATTATGCTTAAACAAACAAATTCAACACACACAATTTTGAAAAAAAAAAGTATGGAAATCCCCATCCTAATTAGTTCTTAAAAAGCTAACTGAAGTCAGACAACCTGCAGTCCAACATTGGAGATGTTGGCCAAGTCAATAATTCTTAATTGTTTCTTGTGAATAGCAAGAACTCAGACAGGTAAATTCAAAGGGCTCACATACATTTTCATATGTTTTATGACCAGTTGCTCTGCATACTTTTACATGAGGCCACAGCCATGTAAATAAAGCTCAAGGAAGGAACAAGACTGGGTTCTGAGTTCCTTTGCAGCGGTGCAATCTGATGGCCCTGCCCAGTGACTCTTTAATCAGACCGTGCAGTGTACAAAAGCAGCAGGAAGGCCACTTGTATAACCTGGGAGCTCTCTGTATCTCCAAATGTTACGCCTGGCGCGGGACTGTTGAAGGATTGGGCAGAAAAACACGTCTGGGGAGGAGAGGGCCGCTGTTAGTAGGTCGCTGAGGGTAACTGCTCCCTTTGATTATGTGCATTTGATCTAATATGTTGTTCCTCACAAAAGTTCACTGTTTACCAGCGGATGCAGCTGTTCCTGCTTATAAAACGCTTTATATGACGTGCTCACACATAATCCATCTATGCTGATCTGATAAGGCGTCTACCTGGCTGAGGGTGACAGGTGTGAGAGGGAGAGAGAGAGCTGGTGGCGATAAAGCAACAACAGTTCAATGCAAATAAAGGGAGAGATAAAATGGAGATCTGAGGCAGTGCTGATTAATGCAGGAGCGCCTGTGGAACGGGCCATCGCGGCGCTCCGGCTGACCTCTTCTGTTAGCGTTCCATTCATGTGCAGGTGTAAGTGACTGAGACAGCCACGCCAGTTGCTATATATCATGTATTGTTGCAGATTCCACTACTTTGCTTCCCTTGGACCCTTGTTGAAAACTTCTAGAGAAGTTGAAGTTGATACTGGCGGACTGTGTACAGAATAAAAGAGATGTTTAGTGGTTTGCAAAGGTGAGAATGTGAGTGTTTCGTATTCGTAATGCGATCGCGGCCATAGCATGTCCATGGTGGTCCTGAGCTTTTTAAAAACAGTAAAAGACTTTAAGCATTAAAATGAGTTCACCCAAAAATTCAACAAAAGGAGATATTTCATGCTCCTCTTTTCCATATAACAACAGTTTGTAGTGACTACATATAGTCCAAAAATGACAAAAAAACACTATAAAAGTATTCCCCATATACATATCCCATTTCTTCTGAAGCCATTTGATATCTTTGTCTGCTAAACAGACCAAAAGTTAGTCATTTTCACGGATAATCTTCCCATCACTCCTAACTTGAGAACTATTGGATCAGTAAGTTGAATTGAAAAACTGGACGAGCCTGATTTGCCAATCTGATCAACCATTTCAAAGAAATGAACTGGCTTAAAAAATGATTTGTTCCACATTTATGCTTGTTTTGTGGATTGTTTTATTTGTTTTGTTGTTTGATTGGTCTTTGATTGGTTTGCTTTTGTTTTTTGTTTTGTTTTGTTTAGTTTTTGTTTTGTTTTTTTGTTTGGTTTGGTTTGGTTTGTCAGTTTTGTTTTGATTTTGTTTTTGTTTTGTATTGTTTTGAGCTCAACTTAAGAAAATAATTAAAGAATGTTTGTGTTTGAGTGAACTGCCCCTTAAAAATCTTTCAAACAACCATCTGCAATCATTCCACTCTCTTTGGAATCCATCAATTCAGATTATCCAGTCTAATGCATTGGCCCAGTTTCATGATTCAGTTTCAAGTGTGTTCTTTCAGTGTACAGTAGTTTAAATGTAATATCTTTGTAACTATGATCAATTGGGCAGAGTTATATGCTTCGATCTTACAGTCAGTCCACACAAAGATTGCATAGTAAAATGGAGGAGCTTTACCTGCCAGCATTCCATCTAATCAAGCAGAGTAAAGCTGCAAAGTCAGGAGGCCTAATCTGAGCGTAGTGTGTTATTGTTAGTGCGGAGACCTCGGTTTGTTATCAGGCCCTTGTTTTCTCTGCTGGCCACCACCTCAGCAAAGTAATCAATGAGGCATGTGCTGCTATCGCACGAAAAGAAATGAAAAATAAACCAGTGATAATCCTTCAGTTAAAAGGTTATTCAGGCTGATAAAAGCTATTTTGTTAATTTATTTACACTTTGCTTCAGTGAGATAAAGAAAGGGAACAATTAGGGAATTCCAGGTGAGAGATTTGAAAAGGGCAATGACATTGGGTTAATATTTTATAAGGCCTGATTGGCGGGCTTCTGGAGGAGTCTGTATTTACAGAAGCAGAGATGCTGTGATTCGTCCGCTTGTTTTGGTTGACTGCAAGTAAATGGAATAAATATCTTCATCTTTACCTTTCCCAATGACAAACAAAAGGAAGATGGGAAAGGTTAATTGCTCCATTTGAGGCGAATCAAAACGGAATGTTCTTTCTGTAAACCTGAGCGAGACACGTATTGACTCCAGGATAACGTTTCATCAGCTGGCACCAAATGTGTCTCCATTAGGTCCAAAGGTCCACAAACCTGTTGGAAAAATACTGATCAAATATAATCTTTGTGTACTTCTCAAATTTGTGTTTAATAAATATTATAAATGTAAAATGAAATACTGGATTTTAAACTTGTGATAAGAAACTCAAACTGACTGTGGACAGATTAGTTTAATAGATGTTACACAATAAACTATACAGTAAATATTGGAGCAATTATATTGGTCACTGATTTCCTTTCAAACTAGCTTTCATGATGCCTGTTATGTGCACAAAACAACTCTAGATTATTACAGAGATAAAATTATTTAAACTAGTCTTTTGATATGAGTTTGAGAGAAATTTTTGCACTTTTAGAGTATTAATGCCTGTTCTAGAAGAAAGAAACATCTGTAAACAACAACAACATAAAGATTGTAAGTGTATTTTTAATGAACTGCTTCACTTTTTTGTAGTTTTTTTGTAGTAGTTTTAATTCAGTATTTAATCGTTTTAAGAGGTTTTTGTTTATTGTATCAGTATATTGGTATTTAACACAAATACTTTTTGTGATTATTATTATTTTTTTTTTTATAAACATTGTTTCCTAACAGATATTAAGGAACAACACAAGGGAGGGTGAATTCCGTTATTTGCTGACTTTTGTATTGTGGAAGTGAGATGGCCATATATTTTGTGGGTTTAATCTGATTGCTTTCTCAGTGTGGTGGGACGGAGGAGATCATGTTCCAGTGTGAACTTCTGGGTCAACATGGACCAAGTCCGTTAAAGGAAGCATGGTTCAGGGAAAGTTCACTCTTATTTTCTTTTCACTGAATGCAAAACAAAAGGAGAATTCCTACATTTGTTACAAATTTGCCACTTTTTGGCCTCAGGCAAGTGCTGTCTATAAAAGTTCCTAAGTTGGGAGACAGGATCTGTTATTAACTATGGAATCAGCAATAAAGAGAGAATGCTGGGTGATTTGGTTGTTGTGCTGAAAAGCAAATGCCATGGAGCAGGATTTTCTAGGTTGACCATCTTCATTTTTATTCATTCATGCTTCCACTGGTGTCTCTTAGAAGATAAGAGTTCAATTCCAAGAACACTGCATTTCTTCATTAACTTGCATACTGTAACCAGTTGTGATGTACAGTCCATGATGAACAATCAGATTTATGTCAGACCTACTGTATGCCTATTTATTTGGTGCCACAAGAAAATTTACAAATGAACAGTTTTTCCTCAACATTATACCTAACTCTATTTAAATGTACTTTATGTAATATGTAGACCTAAAGCTGTTTAGTATAAGAATTTATCAGACCTTTTAAACCTTTTACCCCCTTCCCTTGAGGCTAGAGGGTCAAATCTTAATTTGGGGGGTCAGACCCCCTAAAACCCCCTTATAATTTGCACCCTGGCTGTAACCCTCTTCCTTAATTTAACTGGTTGGCTGTATCTGCATTGCATTTTGCAGCTAATTTCAAATGTTTACCTTTTGAGTAATACAAACCACTCAGCTTTATCTAATAAATAAATGCAAGCAAACAATGCGTTCTCCCTCTAGGGGTGAAAATCTTGTTTATTTGAATTTGTCAGCATCGTGCTCAGCAAAACGTCACAGATAGCCTTGCTTCTCCCATTGTGTGGAAACATATCCCAGAGTTACAAAAAAGACACGAAAAGGAAAGGAAAAAGGATGTAACTATGTTTGCTATTGGTGACATCCAGTAGTGGAGTGGACAGGGCATATCTCAGACACAAGTGGATCTCATGAACCATTGTTGTGCTCTAATAGCCTACTTTTGAGGACTTTTTGTGCCTGGCTATTTAAGGACTCAGCATCCAGCACATGACAAATTGTACTCGTTCTTTTGTGAAGGTCCAGCTCTTGTTCTCCCTTCGTCCTCAGTGGCCCCATAATCACTGTTTACAGAAGCGACAAACAGCAGAGAACGCTCATGCATATCTCAGCTAAATGACTGCAGTGTCCTCTTGAACATATGAGCACAGGCCATCCTGTTTTAAGTGAAAACCTTCTGTGTTGTCGCATGATGGGGATTTCAGTTTCAATAACACTTGATGTTATTCAGCTTTGTTTCCAACTTGTTTTTCAGAACACTATCGTGCTGTCATAAATTAAAAGCAAGCCATAGCAAAAAAGTAAAGCCAAACAAAATAAAGTTAGTGTAATTTAAGATGCTTAATTACAACAACAAAAAACCTTACTATGTATCACTTAAAGGGATAGTTTAGCCAAAAATGAGAATTGTCATAATTCACCCTCATGTCCTTCCAAACATGTATGACTTTATTTTTTTCTTGATTTGGAACACAAAAGAAGAATATACTTTTCCATACATTTATAATGAATGGGAACCGGAGCTTTCAAGTTTCAAAAGGAGGCAAAACCTCCATAGAAGTAACATAAAAGTATCCTGCAGTATATGATTGTGTGCTGTAGTTCTGTGAGTGAACAGAATAAAATTGACATAATTATTGACTTTAACTCAAGAACCCTTTTAGTCTGATTCATGACTATTTTTTTTAATTTGATCTGTCAGTTCATCGAAATAGACCAATTTTAATTATCATGAGACAACTATTTTTATCAGGGCAAACTCTGAAGGACTTAATTTGTAAGATGGACAAAGAAAACTTTAAATTTTTTTTCACAAGTACATTTAAAGAGTCTTTTATAGGGGTTTTGCCCTCTGTTCCTCACATAAAGGTATTGTATGGATTGAAAAAAAATGAGTATTATGAATTTTATGATACTTTCATAATGCTTTTTATCATATATGTTTTTGTTATGCAGAAGAAAGTAAGTCATACAGGTTTGCAATGACAGGAGGGTAAACAATGACAGAATTTTCATTTAGGGTGAACTGTCCTGTTCAATATTTAATGTTAAGTTAAAATATTGCTGCTGCAGCCTTATAAAAAAGCCTTCATTCTCTGTTTCCTCTTCCACTCTATACCTTCGTCAAATATGGTGTAAACACTCCGTAAGCAGATCCCACCACAGCTCAGAGGCTAAACGTCTGCTTTGTTCACAATCCCCTGCTCTTCCTGGAGCTAAAGTTGATGTGACATTTTGTCCATTTTTTTGTCCAAGTTTTTTCTGCTTCTGGCATTGTTGCTGGAGGAGGGAGGAAGCCTTTTACTATCACATGCCATCTATTGAGGTCTTTCATAAATAATTCAGCTCAGTACATTGAAAGTGATGACAGCAAAACTATCATGCAATCTCCCTCATAAGATCAAAGAGGTGTTTCTATAGGAGGAGGAATTTCATTTTAGGATGTTCTGTGGTTCGGGCATGTGATCGTTTCAGACAAAGTGCTGTATTTAAAGGGATAGTTCATCCAAAATTAAAATGGTATTATCCTTTACCCACCCTCGTGTTGTTCCAAGACTTTCCTTCTATTGTGCAACGCTAAAGAATTTTAGCAGATTGTCAAGTCTGTAAAATGACAAAAAGCTTCAATAGCTGAAGTCATAGATTTATTTAAGTAATGTAAGTAAGTTAAATTTATGTAAATTTAAGTGGATTTTTAACATTAATTATGCCAGATGTCATTGTTTTTAAGTTTGTCTCATGACCAGTTGCAACTTACTAAATTTGAGTATGCAGGTAATTTTTTTCTATTCACTTTCATTGTATGAGAAAGAGCAGCTTGAACATTCTGCTCAAAGTTACCTTTTATATTTTATGGGTTAGAGAAAATTATAAAGGTGAAAGAATCTAAAGAACTAAAGTTCATTTATGGCCTGCCACATGCCAGAAAAGACTCTCATAAATACATCAAACAGCAAATTGCTAATGCCAAATATGAACAGAGGGGGCGCTGTAAAAATGAATATCAAAGATTCCTAAAGAGGAATCTATAATAACAGAGTGAAATCCCTTACTGGAACATTTATATGAAGTATGATGATGTCTCTATTTCTGTTGCATGATGCGATGTGGAAATGATTCTGTCACATCTGAACAGGCTGATATGGTTCAAACTCCTTACAGTGTGAATGGCCTCAGGCCTGGCTGTATCTAGTGCTGCTCCTTCTCATGGCTAACACTCTGAGCATGGAGTTTATGGCCTCTTCTGTTTTTAGTGTGCGAAGTAAAGAATTTCCGTTTCAATTTCATGCCTGTCAGGGATAAAACATGATAAAACGCAATGAAACGCAGCTCATCTGCCCAGTCTGTAAATGGACTAAACTGATGCACATGACAGACTTTGGTGGTACATGAATAAGTGAGCTTTTAAAAAGGCCTTGGGTCGTAGTGAATGCACTCTTCTGCGTTCCTTTTGGCCATGAAAATGAGGCCCTGTTTAGTCACTGGAAAAGCAGGGAACAAAACCTTGAGTTAATGAAGGCCTCTTTCAATCATGTCCTGATATGCAATTGTAACGCAAGTGCTGTGAAATATAGACAATGCCCTGAAAATAAGCTTTTCTCTGGTACAACCAAAAGCAGGAACAGTTATGTCTCATTTAATTGTTCATTCAAAAATATTAAACCATGTAATATTATTTATAAATGTAGATTTATGGGTTTATTTATTTATAATTTTCTGTATTGATCCTTTCTATTAATTTCACATTGCTCCATAAATAGCATGTATGTATGTATGTATGTATATATTTATTTTATATATTTAGTTTTTGTCTTGATTTTTTACAATGTTTGATATAACTGTGAATGGAGGGTCTTGTGCCTCAGTAACCAGTTACTAGCTTGGTTGTAATTGAACCAACTCTCCATAACAAGTTTGTGTGTATCATTTGAGCAACTTGTCGTATTTTGAATGCATTCTGTATGTAATTAGTTTGAAAAAAAAAAAAAAAATGCTGGGACGGAATCACCTTTTTGGTAAAAATCAGGGGAGATGTCCCCAGTGGCTGCAGAGCCCTTGGTACTGTAACTAACACACTGATTTATTACGGACACTCTCTGTGAAGAAATATTTCCGTAAAGGCCTTTTTGATATTCCGTTTTTGCCCAAATTAGAGGGGAAAAATGCATGGATGAACAGAACATAGTAATGTGTGAAAAATATCTGACAATCAGCTCGGAGGGGCGTTTTTTCCCCCTCCGTCTGACTTGCGCTTGTTGTGTCATTAATCATTGTGTGATCTTGGTCACTCATTTCAAGTAATAAAAGTTTCCATCATAAACGCACAACAGGTCTGAGTCACTCAGTCACACCAGCTTCCAGCTATGACTCCTATTAAATCAAGCAAGCAGAACGTTTCCTAAGGCAGCCGTTGCCTTTTAATTTCCTGAAGAACCTTAGAATATCATTCATTACCAGAACTACACATATTTGGTTTTTAAAAGTCTCATAAATCAATAGTGGCCTGACTGCAATAATTATAACAAGTTAACATGTAATTTCCAGGCTGAAAGCCGCATGGCCGGATTTTAGCATATGCAAACGAGGTAATTCAAACAGTGTAGGGATATTAATACAGAAGGGCAGGTAACGAGGTACGGGCTATGAATTATGCATCAAAAAGTGGTTGATCTTCAATAAAGGAAATGAATTCACTGTGTAATCTAATTAGTTATGGAAGTCTATTATGTCGAGCAGCAGAAAGCAACTGTCCTTGAAAAGGAATTTATTTACAGTACATGTTAGCTTTTTGGAATGGTATTGCGTTCTGGCCCGAATGTTAACGGCAACCTCTGTCTCTCACCCCTCCCCTTCTTTCTTCACTTCCCTCTACCTCCCCCTTTCCGCCACTTCACTTCTGTTTTAGCTCAAGACCCGGGAGGCCTCCGAAACGGACCCAGAGTGTGACATCGCCGGAGAACCCTCACATCATGCCGCACTCGGTGCCGGGCCTCATGTCGCCGGGAATCATTCCCCACACAGGTAACGCACACGGACCTCCTCCCGCGCCCCGGCCCATTCTCACAGCAGCCCGCTGCCCATCCGTTAAATGGCACGCTGCAAAATCTGACAGCCCTCATCCAAACTACCAGCCAGAACCATTGACCATCCCGGCCGACCCCCCTCCCTTCCCAGCAAGCCCCCCTGTGCAACCACAGCTCCAGAATAAATTAGAGTGGAGAGTTGTTCTCTTCCAGATTATTATAGTAGATGCTGCATTCTGCCTTGAGTGGATTTTAATTAGCCCGATTAAATCCACTTCACTGCTGTATGTACATAGGCCGATGTGATGTTAAAGTAAGCTTATCGCCACAAGAATCAACAACAACCGTTTGTGCCTTCAGTTCGCCCGGAGCAAGTCTTGTGCTTTTGTTCTATTTACGGCTGGTTTTCATTGTAGCAGCTTTGAAGTCGTTTGCGAGAAAGGGCCCTGATTTACATATCGTGCTCTCGGTTGTTTTGCCATCTTTTAATAACACACAGTCATTAAGTTATGGTTCACTCCTTGTTAATGTACAGTTAACTACTCGTTAAGACTCTCTTGTGGATTCTTGAGCAATTATTGAACACAAAGCCATATAGTTATCATTTTCAAAACCTAAGTGTTTTGTTATTTTTTTCAGTGCAAAGTATGATGTTTTCTGTCCTATTGGACAAATTATCTTGCTGTCACAAAACAAGCTAGCACAGAGTCTTCATACAAGCAGCTCTTCATTATGACTTTACATTTACAGTACATGCATGCCATTTGGCAGAGACTTTATTCACTGTGACTTACAGTGCTTCCAAGCAATGCGTGTTCGCTGGAAATTGAACTTAAGATCTTGCAATTGTTAGCACCAATGCTGATCAGTTATCTTGATTAATTATGTGGTAAGCATTAGAGTATACAATGTTAGAACGTTATAATGCCTTCAAGTGCACCTGGGAAACTAAATGCTTCTTAAATAAAGCAAACTGAGAATGTTGAGTGACTAACTTTATCTTTTGAAGTGTTCTTTAAAATGACTATCCCTCTTGTTATCTATCCTTTACAATTATTGAAATGCAGCATGTAAAATTACAATAACTTGCTTTCTGCTCACTGATCTCTATTAAGATTATTGATATATTTTATGATATTATTAATATTATGGATCAGACATCCTTCTTCCAGCATTACAACTTACCATCTCATTTATAATCTAGAATTCTAGAGTTTTCCTCTTCTTTTCCAATTTGCTTGGTCATTCAAATGCTTGTAATAACAAAATTTCCAGCTTCACTTGAAGGGTACATTAATGAAAGTTATTATAAAGTGATTTTAATTCTTTATTATTTAATTATTCTGTATTTGAATTTGAATGTACCAGTTTATGTCAATATGTCACAATGGTAGTGAGGCTGTATCCCGTTAAATAATTGGTAGTCTTGTTATTTGGCCAATTTTGCCCTGATCTCCACCAGTCTAGGAGATCTTTCACACAATCCAGTTTTAATCATTTTGAGCCTGTAGTTTAAACAATAGAGCATGGTGCTAGCAATGCCAACATGAATGGATGTTCACACAGAATGCAGTGTTACTTTGGATAAAAGTGTCTGCCAGATGCTTAGAATGTGAACGTAATAGCTCTCTTTGAATTCAGTGCCAATCAAAAATCATTTTAGCATAAACCTAATGAAATGTATGAATTGCTAAATTTTCTTTTTTATGTTCTTTTTCAGTGTAAGTGTAGCATTCTTTCTCTAAACTTGAAATTGAGGGGAAACTATTGAAATTCCAGCTTGGCAACAGAACTGGTAATCTTGAACAATGCCGCTGAAGCATTAGCGAACCATTCGGCTTGGGAAACTGTGTCCAGCTGCCCCTCCATGTTTGAGTGAGGTCAGCCTATCAGTGTCTTGTTTAGAAACAGGAACTCAAAGGCCATGTGGTACAGGATGAGAGCCCAGGATGAGAGTCTACTCTTATTTAGTCCTCAGCAACCACGACAAAAACCCTTTGATATCCAGGCCTTTAAACCATGAGAGAGGCTCTGATCTTGACATTTTGGTTGGAACTTCTAAAGAAAAGTAACATTTTATACAATCAGGTTTGTAAGGGTCTTTGGTTGTTTGGTTGACGAAGCGGCATACAATGAGCAGATGCAGTGAGATTTGCTCGCATTCGGCTTTCACAGATCCAGGTTATCTTGGACAGCAGTAGTCTGGGAGAGCAAATGTAAACAATAGTTAAAAACAGCATGAAGTGGTCCTAGTTATTTTGTTAAAGTAACCTTCATCATAAAGTGGTGTAATTGTAATGTTGGCAAATGTTTAGGGAACTTTGTGCACAACAGTGTTTTAAAGCTGCACTTGAGATGTTTTTCTTCCATAGTCATTTAATACCACAGTTACACTGCTAGAATAGCGTCATTATATCTTGTTATATTGAGCAGGTGACTTTATAGTTAACACATATAATGCATACAAAATATCCCCAAATGTCTGGGGTTAAGATATAAGATGTGTGTGCGTGTGTGTGTGTGCGTGCGTGCGTGCGTGCATGCGTGTGTGTGTGTGTGAGAGAGAGAGTGTTCAAAAGTCTGGGATTGGTGATATTTTTTTAATCGTTTTTAAAAGAATACTAAATATCTCTATCTCTAATTTCTTTTTATTTAAAATAAAATAATTTGAAATATTATAACAATTAACAAAATCTGTTTGTATACAATTTGTTATATATATTATCAAATGTAAATTATTCCTTATATATATATATATATATAATTTATAAATTTATCAAAACTGACAGTAAAGACATTTATAATATTACAAAAGATTTCTGTTTCAAATATTTTTTCTTAAGGTTTTTATTCATCAAAGAATCTTGAAGAAAAAATGTTTCCACAAAAATATGACACAGCATGTCGGTTTTTAACATTAACATTTTTTTTGAGCACCAAAATCAACATATTAGATTGATTTCTGAAGGATGTGAAGGTGAAGACTGGAGCTGCTTAAAATTCTTTGTCATCACAGGAATAATTAACATTTTATAATATATACTGTATACAAACAGAATTTTTTAATTGTAATAATATTTCAAATTATTTTATTTTAAATAAAAAGAAATTAGAGATATTTGAGCATTAGAGTCTTCTTTTAAAAACAATAAAACAATTTTTACCAACCCCAGACTTTTGAACACTCTCTCACTCACACACACACACACACACGCACACACACACTGTGTATGGATGGATAGACAGACAGACAGACACACACACACACACACTTGACACTTTAACAGTGTCTCACAGCTATGCAGGAAATGACATCATGGTATCATTCCATCAGTCTGTCATCAGGTGGACACAGTCAACTAGAAATGCAGCGAGACTGGGAGAATCGACACAAAAAGAGGTTAATGAAACATGTAGCCCTTCACGCAGATGCAAGATTATACTGTCATAAACAGATCAGTCAACTCTAATGCCACTCTCCTCACACCCAGTGCCAGCAGCTCATAATTGATGTGCGGTATTTGGCTCTAATGCAGATGGAACAATTCAGATGCATTAATTCACCCAGTCCTCGCTGGCACAACCTCAGCTTTGAGCGCGCGATCGGTCCTCAGTAGTCACTGAAACAGAGCTCATTTCTGCAAATTCACTGGGTAAATAGAGTGAAATTTGGCCTCGGTCTCTATTAGGAGCCTGCAACATTAAGTCAGTAGATAAGCACTTGCTTATCATAAGCATGGCTAAGTAACTCTTTGTGTACTGATGTGAAGTTAATCTGATCTTAATTTAATTACACTATTAATGGAAGGAGGCACATACATTCCTTATTTGTTATAAGAATGTTCTGACATTGAGCAGGTATGGGGCAGCCCGCATGTTAATTAATAATGAACATTCTGACAATATTCAGAGGCATGACAGCGTTAAGCCAGTCTGCTGCTGGTTCCTTTGCATATTAATAGATCCTTCATTATTATTTAATATGACAGCTGCTCCAAGGGCTACGATCAGACCCCATCTCTATTATTTGCTGTTTTGTGCGCAGTATGACAGTACCATGCGATTCTTTATCTGTCAAAGTCCCCTCCCCACGCGGCCGTCTTGCGCCCGTCTGCCTGCTCGTTCTCTCTCAGGCTCAGCTGTTTATATATGGCTGAAGAGATCCTTGTGTCTGTGAGAAAACAGACATGGGTGTCTGAATCTAAAGGTGACTTTCAAAAGTCGAAACATTGCGATCTGCTATTGGTGCTTTGCATACTAATGAATGCTAATTGAGGAAGGAGTGGGTTGCTCGTTGTGATGTTCAGACGTGCTCGGGCACTACGAGTGGACTTGTTGCTGATGCGGTTTGTGGATGGGCACTCTGATGTAGATGTTACAGTCAAACACCCTTGTAGCCTACGTTGGATGTTATTTGTGATCTAATGAACCAGACTATCTCTCTGGAACGATATTGAATGATAATGTAGAGGAGGATTCATAAACATGAATACAATTGCCTCTTGCATGCTTGTAGTTTGTAGCAGTGCTTCTCAATTGGTTTTACTTCATTATTTATTTATTTTGATATTTCATAATTAGTATTTATAATTGTATTATATCTGATTATATATTGTCTCAAAAACATGCCACAAAACATGTTTATCCTATACCAACTAATATTTAATCTAGGCTGGGTTGTATCTCCTTTTTCCTTTTGTGGTGTTGTTGAAAATGGCAAAATTGTATTTATTTATTTGTTTGTTTATTATTTATTTATTTGTTGTTTGTTCGTGCATTCATTCATTTGTTTGTTTGTTTATTATGATCAAATATTTTATAATTAGTATTTATAATTTTATTATATAATATCTAATTATATATTGACTCAAAAACATGTCACAAACCTTGTTTATCTTATACAAACAAAGATTTAATCTAGTCTGGGTTGCATCTCCTTTTTCCTTTTTTTTTGTTGAAAACTGGCAAAATGGCAAAATGGCAAAATTTGACTTTATTTATTCATTTATTTATTTATTAAAATATTTTATAATTGGTATTTATAATTTTATTATATCTAATTATATATTGTTGCAAAAACATGTTTATCCTATATGAATGTATATTTAATTAAGTCTTGGGTGTGTCTACTTTTTCCTTTTGTGTTGTTGTTGAACATTTATTTATTTACTTATTTCTTTATTGGTTTGTTTTTCAGTGGTTGAAGGATCAGTTTGTCCTAAATTCTGAAAAGTTTATTTAGAAGTAAAGCCTTTGCCTTTAATAACACTGTTTTAAAAGTTGTCAAAGCTTATTTTGCTATCAACAATAATGCGGTTAGTAGCATATGTTTTTTCCTTGCTGTCTTTGACATGACCATTTTTGATTGACAATCCACCAGCCGAGAGTCACTAGTTTATGCTGTAATAGACTCATTGAGCAGGAAATGATGGTAAGCTGTTTATTGATAACATCCATACCTGCAGGACATTCCATATAGACATATCCATTCGAGTTAATAAATGAATATGAGAGATGTGTTTAATGCATTACTGAAGTGCATAATTGGCAGACTAAAAATTCCCCTAAATGCAACTCAAGTGCCCGACTTTTTCACGCAAGCAACCGTAAGGTGATTTTATTCTTTTATTTTTTCAGGTCTCTGCTCCGCATACATCTCATTTAGAAAACAGTTGACTCTCTCCCATTAGACGCAAATGAAGATTGACCTTCAGTGTGACTGGAGGCCATATTTATAGTGGAGGAGGGGAAATAGATCCCCTCCGCAGCTGTAGGGCATGAATATACAACAGCAAACGAGAGCGGCCACTCCGACACCGTGTATACGATTCATCAATATGGTACTGATGTACTTTAAAATGCAAACAAGCCCAGAAAGCCGGTGGCATGCAATGTTGCCCACACCATCTGCCTATCTGCTGCTGGGGAGGCAAGGTGGCGTATTAATGCCACATGTTCGATATCTTTCTTTTTCACTTTCTCTTCACGCTCAGGAAAGGAGACAGAGGCCAAATGGCCACAGTTGAGTCATGTCAGTGATTGTGACAGTTTAGTGATGATGAATTTATCAATTGGCTTCCCTCACGTGGGGGGAAAACAAGTCAAACAGGCCATGAGCGTATCTCGGATTGATGGTACTTTAGAGGATTTGAGGACTGTTTTCTTGGAAAAATTTTAAATACTGACTGAATCTTTTGCTTAAAAGCAATATTATCTCTCTCAAATTAGCAACAAATGACAGATGTGAAATTATATGGAAATAACACATACAATTGACTGACTAATGTAATGTAATTTTTATAATATGTTTTCAGTGGTTTATTTATCTGCCACAATAATGTGGGGTGCTTTTCTTTCATATTAATATGCAGTTAATTAATTGTCATATCTTGTAATTAATTGGATTTATTTTGAATTGATTAACAGGATAATAAATAAATATACAGAATTCAGATCTGTTTAAATGTTAAAATGCATTCAGTTATGACATTTAATATTTTTATGAAGTTGCCTTTATGAAGTTCAACCCTTATCCCAGAATTCGCTTTGCCTTCTAATCTCATACATGAGACTATTGTACTGTAACAATTTTCAATACACTGTACGTATAAAATGAGACGGAGATCACAGGATTCACTGAACACCGCTGGGAAAAAAAAGCTCAGCTTTGATTCATCCATTCACATCATTTCATTAATCTTCATTCATGGATTCAAGGTCTCTTTCAAGGATCCTCCTTTTACTTATTGTGAGTCTTTCAGGTGTTTTGTCATTGAAAAAGAGTAAATGACAGCGAGTCAGTTCTTTATCCAATCTTCCCGTCTCCACTGTCCTCCTTTTAAACAAATCAAACAATGGAAAAAAATGATTGCCACTGGAGCCAAAAGACTTTGAATCGCAGCGTTCCTGTTCATTCAGAGGGAATGACAATGGATTTGAAGTCAGATGAGAGCATTTACTGTTTGAGATGTTTTACACATTTGTGTGTGTATGTGTGTGATTTGGTTTCCCACTGTTTCAGACTGTTTGTCTTCACTTTGTCGTACATTCCCACCCATTTATTTACAAACAGAAACCATGGCAACATGTCAGTCCTGATATGTTCTCCTGACTCCATCTGTCACCATCAAAGTTCAACGGCGTCATCTTTGCATTTAGAGAGAAAAAGAGATGGAGATCAGAGAAGACGTACATGACAGTGAGGCTTCCAGCAGAAAACCTTGCATCAGTCCAATGGGGCCAGCTGTGTAATCAAAAACAGCAAAGCTACTGTCGGTGATGGGATGCAAATGATCCGCTCTAGTTAAGACGCGGTGCTAGACTGAGTTAGGCTAGTGATGGGAGAAAAGACCGTGTCAAACAGTTAAAGAGTGGGAAGCAGTTTCCCCCCTTGATGTGCGATCTCAAAAACATGAGTTTAAAATTGTTCTTTTGCATGATTACATAAATAATTCAATATTGGATACTACTGAATGCTAAAACAACTGGATACATTTCATTTTTTTTCTTTGCAGATCTCAATTTATTGTAGCATTTTAAGCAATCCATTTTAGCTTTTGTTTATTTATTTGTTTGTTTGTTTCCCAAAATGTGGAATCTGTTGTTTAGACAATAATATACAATAATGCAACAATCAAAACGTTTGGGGTCAGTAATTTCTTTTAATTATTGCTTCTTCATTTTTTTTTTTTTAGCAAGGATGCTATAAAATTAAGTGAAAACAGTAATATTGTGAAATATATTACAATTTAAAATAACTTTTTTTTCTATTTTATTATAAGATGTCATTTATTTCTGTGATGGCAAAGCTGATTTTTCAGCAACCATTACTTAATTCTTTAGTGTCACATGATCCTTCAGAAATCATTCTAATATGCTGATTTGGTGCTCAAGAAATATTTCTTATTTTTATCAGTGTTATCTTTGTAATATTTTTTCTTTGATAAATAGAAAGATCAAAAGAACATTTATTTAAAACAGAAATATTTTGTAACATAGATAGATAGATCGATAGATAGATAGATCGATAGATAGATAGATAGATAGATAGATCCTTTGTTTTAAGCCCATTTTAGTTGAACCTTTATGATGCAGTGACTCAATCTTTATGTCCTCCTGCTGTAGGCCTCACAGCCGCCGCTGCAGCAGCCGCGGCCGCCACCAATGCCGCCATCGCAGAGGCCATGAAGGTGAAGAAGATCAAACTGGAGGTGATGAGCAGCTACCACGGAAGCAACACCCAGCACGGGGCTGACTTAGAGAACGGAGACCTCAGCTCCAGTGTGGGTGAGTCACCATCCACCAGCAGCATGACTCACACTGCATGCAGGCCTGGTATTAGCCAACATCTCGCGATCCGTCACAAGTGGTCAGGTAAGACACATCGCAGTTTACACTTAGGAGTAACATACTTCTCAAATGTGTCTTCTGTGATCCGATTTTGAGGGGAGGGTCTCATGACTAAATGTTGATAAAGTGAGAAAAAAAAGCACAGAGAATTTTAGTTTTTTGGTTATTTAGCACATTTTGTTCCATTTACTGTATACAATTGACCATTTTTCAGATATATACTATTAACTGAATTTCAGATGCTCATGCTTTGTGATCTGTCACTGCATGTTGCTATCAAGTCTTGTGCATGTATATGTATGCACTTTCCCAATTTTTAACTGAAAAGTTATTTTCTTTTAAGGCCATATGTAGACACAATGCTAAAACCCTTGTTTTAGCACATGGCACACGAGTAGGTTGGACTCATCAGGACATTAGCGTTTGCTACAAATGCGATGCAGTCATATGTTCACTTCCTCGCCATATAGTTTAAGCATTCGCAAAGCATTTTGGAGCCCAATTGCACCCGTACTTAGCACTGTCCAGTCAGATGACCAGAAACTGACCAGAAGTACTCAGATTTCTTAATGCTAGTGTTAACAGGGTTTCATACTTTACACTTTAAGGGATAGTTCACCAAATAATGACAATTCTGTCATCATTTACTCACCCTCGTGTTGTTTCAAACCTGTATGACTTTCATTCTTTTTTGGAACACAGAAGAAGATATTTTGAAGAATTTAACTGTTTTTGTCTACACTTTTTCCATCAGTTGGGTCCAAAAACACACTTTGACATTTTTCAACATATCATCTATTTATAATCCGCAAAAGAAAGTCAGTTTTTAAAGTTTAATTCAGTTTTGGAACAACATTTTTGAGTGAACTATCCCTTTAAGAACAAACTGATCTGCTGTTATAAAACTAAGCATAATTCCTGCTATTTACCTACACAAAATTCTTAAAATATGTTCTTGAACTCACATAAACTGCAAACGTCCAAATCTATAAGGAAACTCGAAAGCTTTGTGTAATCTTCTTTTGAGCAGTCAGTTTGTTTGGTTGATTCCAAATTCATCATTAGCAGGTAATGCACTTTTAAAGAAGCTACACATCAAATGCATCCATGAGCACTTTATCCCAAAGCTAATAGCTATTAAGCGAGCCGCTAATTCAATTTGGTGAAGAAAATTGGTTTTGAATGTCCCCCGCTCCAATTAATCGTTTCTCAGATACATTCTGATTTTTTCTCTCTCTTTGCAACATTACATAAAGCCATTTTTTGTGGAAATTACACTGTTATATTAAACCACAAATCCATTACAAATGATTCAGTTACCATAATCCCCGAGCTGAACTGTGCGCGTGTGATTTCCATTGTGAATATCCACCCTGCGTCGAGGATTTCCCAGCTGCATTTGACACTAGGTGTTTTGGCAAAACACGGCGCGCTCTAAGCAGATTTATCGAAAGGAAGCCACGTGGAGCTGAGGTCACCCGACAACGAACGGCGGCGGGGGGCCGCGAGGTCACCGAAATAAAGATAAATGTGAATCGGAATAGGCGAGGCAGCAGCAATGGGGCTAATAAGAAACTGTTTTTATCTTTTTACAATTTAAATTGTAACCTTGAGCACGCAGACTCCCCGAAGAAGAATAATTCCGGGCCCAGCGGTGAGCGAAGGAGCCGAACTAGAGAGGCATTAGAAGCTTTGAGTGAAATATATGGCCGCGACGCCTCTCCGGCCCATCCACAATCAATTGGATTCTTTTACTTTAATATTTACTCGCAGCGATGAGATGCTAGTCTGCATGGTGATGAACAGTCTACCTCTGGCGTTTGAAGGTGACCTGTCACCGCGTATGGACAAATCTCTCGCTCGCAGAAATGTAGAAAATAAATCATTAAAGGCAGGCGGGCCTCTCATTCCGGGATTTAAATCACTCCCAGATTTATGATTTAAATTAATGCTTCGTTTGGTCAAAAGAACGGAGGCTGAGACAAATGATGTTTGGTACTGAAGCCATCCTAATATTGATTACTGGATGTCTGTGCAATCTCTTGTTTATATCAAGCACTCTCCTGTGACGGGGTGGCCAATAGGAGTCACCCACATGATAAGAGGGCGAAATATAGCTGCCTCTATTCAGCCAGCCAGAGGGGAGAAACAAGCTCCTTTCAGCCTTTAATTGCAACATAAATTAGGTTTTTAAGTGAAATAGACAGTGTTTTCCATTCCCCTTCTCCCAGCGAATTCCCTCACTGCTCCGGATCATTACGGCATTAAAACGGAAAGGTCATTTCGCCAGAGAACCGAGAGAGATATCGCATCTGGGTGTTTTAAAAGAGTGCCAGAGAAAACACACAACTGTGAAAATAAACTCTTAGCTGCGGTGCGTTGCTCTGCTGACTTCTGCTTTTCTGAGCGCCATGATTGGCTCTAATGCTTTTGGACTGTGAATGCCTATTATGTCCTGCTTATAGGCGCTTTCTGCAGCTGGAGTCCAGAGTCTGAAATCATTTGACAGATATAGAGATGACTTTAGAACAGAGGAACTCAGCTAAACTCTCCAGACAGGAGTGGACAATGTCATGAGCATAAGTGCTATATTAAAATAGCTGCTTATGCTATGAGGTTTTATTTTGAGACACTTAGTTACATGCAAGTGTAATTATTTTTCAAAATGTCACTTAGAGGGGTTGACACAGACCACACCATCAATAATAATAATAATAATAATAATAATAATAATAATTTATTAGTACTACAACTACTGGTAATGTTGTTGTCTCTGTTGTCTGTGTGGTGTTATCACTTTTAGTGACATTAGAAAATGTTGTTGTTGTTATTATTGTTGTTATTGTTATTATTGTTATTATTATTGATGGTGTGGTCTGTATTTATTTATTTATTTATTTATCGTAGTATTCAATTTTTGTAAGTGATGCAAAAGTTGCCACTGTAAGGGTGTTGTGAATGGTTAAAAGTACATTCAGTAGGGTTTCTAAACTGTACAAAAAGATTTTTCAAAGTGGTAAATACAACTCTAAAGATTATTAGCGTACATTTTACAAAAAAATACTATTTTATTTATTCTAATTGAAAATATCATGTTTAGTTAAATGTTACTTGTATTTGAAATTCTTTTTGAAACAAACTATTTCATATAAACAGAATTTCTGAGTGAAAATTGTTTTAAGATAAATCCTGCACCATTTTTTTTCAGTGTAGGGTGTTGTGTATGGTCGCTACTTTATTCCCCCCTCAAATATGAATCCCTTTCTATTCCTCTGCTAATATATATTCTGATGGAGATTTGCAGTACAGTCTAGAACAGATTTAGTCTGAAGTGTCGATAGTAAGTGTGTGAAGGACATTGTACTCTCCTATGGACTAGTTGTTGTTGATGCAAATTGGCTGGGCTGATGTTTCTTCTGCATTAAATATTCAACTCAGTCACTCTCACCGGCTTGCATCACTATTATTAATTGCAAAAACAGAGAGAAAAACCATCAGCCAGTTTAAGTTGGAGCCAAATAGCCAAACACCCTGAGCGAGAGAGGAGGAGGTGAACGTGATTAAGCTTAGCGCTCGCTTCCCTTTTGATTCTTCCCCAGCTTTTTTTCCAAGGAGGTGTGGGTTCCCTTCTCTTACAATGTGGATAGTTCCATTGACTCACAGGAAATGGCACACTTACAGATCACAAACCAAGCAAAACATACGCCTGGAAGAAACACAAACAGCGATCCATTCCCTCGCATTGAATTGACCTGAATCAAAACCAACACCTGCCCTTTTCAAGCAAGATGAATTGTTTGCTTATTTATTCATTTTTATTTGCTTTTTTTCCTTTCTTGCGACCCACGCATTTGCAGCCTTCGGGTAAGAAATGGAAGGAGGTGAAAAGAATCTCTCTCTTGGTGGCCACTGGGTGCCATTTTGCATCTGATTCCTTGCCACGGCAACGTTAATGGACCTTAAATCCTCTCCGTAATTAGATGGGGGAATTGTGTGTATCACCAACCAGATGATGCTGCCATAATGAAATAAGTGACAAACTTTCAGGCATGTATGTGCGCGCGGGTTTGTGTGGGTTTCTGCGAGTTGGCGTGCTCAGACCTGGTCCAGACCTGGCATTTAGCGTTTTGGGGAGCACGAGCCTGTGACGTCAGGGCTGGTGAGTGGTGTCTATGTTATGGACAGAATTAAAAGTGAAGGTGGGGAGATGATGGGTGGGCCTCCCACCATCAATGAGGTCAGGCCGCTAATTCCGCCAGGCTTCTTCTGGCAGAGGAGGCCAGCACTCAAGAGATGGATCTGCAGAGAGACCGCAGCTGTAAGCGTGGAGGAGCTAATTGGTCCTTATCTTGCTGTCCCATTCATCTTCATTTTTTACCAATTACCGAGCATTATCTGTGTTCTCGGTTGGATATGGGAGTTAATCCTTTTTGGTTAAGCTGCTGGTGCAGCTTGCAAATTTCCACTGGTGGAGCGGGTGAAAGAGTCAGAGCGAAAAACAAACTCGGGAAACTTCTCATCATTGTACACAGGAAAGGAATCGATTGGAAATGACATCACGGGAGGGAAGGAAAAAAACAGCGGGGAGGTGGGGAATCAATTATTGGTGTTATAATTCAAGCTCTTGTTTGCAAACGTTGCAGTGCCATTGATTTAGTCGTTTTCATTGCGCTTGCCATTATTGACTTGTTAAAACCATATTTTCTTCCCATTGGTGGTTTCAAATGTGCATCCAATCAACCGGTGGTGTTTCAAATCTTGTAATAATTACTCAAAATGTATTAAATTGTGGCAGAATTTCCCTTTTTTGATGCTTCAAAGGGGAAAGAACCGTCTTTGAAGCAGTCAGAATCTCTCTTATTATACACGTAACCATATGGATAAGCTAGCAAACACATTAATAACTGTAAGACTCATGCCTCTTATTGTACTTGTTACACTGTCAAGAGCGATCTCGTCACAAATGCATTGCATCACTGCGTCAAGAGCTCGACGATGCTTTTAACTGACACTGAGGAAGTCGGTAGCGGTGCGATATCTTTCTGATGAGCGCTGTCACATTTCCTCAACACCTATCAAAAAACATAGACCCTAAATCTATTGTCTTTATAGCAGGCACATCCATCATGCATTGGGGCCGCGTCGCGTCTTTATAATCAGCCAGCTTGTACATGGAGCCCTCATTTAGCATAAAGCGTTCATGCTCAATGCCGGGCCTCTTAAAATAGCTCCCCATAGAGGACGGATTGAGTGAGCCATGCCTCCTGCTCTTTGATAGGGATCTGTTTGGTCACACACAGCACCAGCTGTCATCTCAGCCTCGACTGCTGTGATTTAATTAGTCTGTTTATGTCCTTTCTAATAATAAATCCCACACTGTGGAAGGACAAATCCAACAAGAATTGCGCTTTGTTTTTCAATCTGGCGGCATCGCACTGCTAAACGTGGCACGACAACGGCAAACAGAAGAAAGTTTTTGGTTTAATCGTGTCTGTCTGTTTGACTCACTTTTTCTTCTTCTCTTTTCTCATGCCTTCATCTAAGTCAGGTTGATATAGTTATAACATATCTCTTTTTCAGATGAAATTTGGTTAAATATTTCTTAAATTGATGATGTTTCCTGTGTTTTTTTTAATGTTTCCAATGATTGGTTGATTTTTCCAAAAGAACAGTAATTTTGCCAAGTTGTTTTGAAAGCATTTAATCCAACAACTAAAATACAGTGAATAATTTTTTTTACGAAAAATGGCATGTTTTCCAAACTGTATTACACGGAATGAACACATGAGATTTATAATATAATTTAGAATCAATTTTCATTTTACATAATTATAAACATCAGTATTTCCAAGTATACAATGGAAAAGTTATATATTTGGAAGTTATATAACTGAAGTTATATATAAATTTTTTTAGTAAAACAATTGAACACCATACAATATGTTAGTTTTTTTTTTAGTTTCTGAAAATAAAAAATGAAATAAAATTAAATAAAATAAAAAATGCCACATGGACTTTTGACATTTGAGTCATGATGCAAATGAATCTCAACAAATGCTTTAATAGAACTATATGTAAAGAAAACATGTAGCTGTGCTCTGTGTTTTTTATTAACATGAATATGAATGACTATTCATTTAAACTACTTAGAGTTTTTAATCAATGAACCAAAGTGAACAGTTTGAATTGATTCAGGAAAATTAACTAACTTGGATCTAGTTTATAGACACTCTCTTCAGGAAACTTACCTGGCAAAGTGCAATAAGATCATCATCATATTCATGATGTTGCTTAAACTAAATCACCACAAATATAGTATGAGTAATAGTATTACCCAGAAGTCTGCTGAGTGAAAAACTAGCCTGCAGCTAAACAGCAAAAACACGTTGTTCACTTCCTAGCCACATCTGAGTCACACCGGCAGAAATCAGGGCAATGATTCATTCCTTATTACTCCCTGACTGAGTCCCACCATAGGCATTTAGCATCACAGATAGCCAGTTTCTTCAAATACACCTCACCTGTGTCAGTTTACAGTGTTGAATGCTGTTTTGTCTCGCCTTAAACATCAGCAGGGCTCTTCACAGGAAGGCAGGAAGCATTAGTAATAGCTCTGAGACCGCGATGAGAACCAGGGCTGAGTTTAGAGAGACACGCAGCCTCTCCTGGGCATTCGTTTCTGAGTGCCTCTATTAGTGTGTTGTGCTCCTGGGAAGCAGGTGACAGATAAGTGGAGAGCGTCACACATTTTAATAGAATTTCAAAAAGATAACTCGATAATCACTTACTTTTTTAATGAAGTCAAATTGCTTGTTTTAATTCCGGTTGCATCGACAGTTAAGCATCAGCATAAAATTGAATATGCATGATTTTGGGAGAGAGGGGAGTCGGGTGTAAAAATGTGCAAAGCGCTGGTGTACACAAATGCCTACAACTGCAGAAACAGATTACAAAATGGAAATTGATTAAACATTATTTCTGTAATGATCCGTATCATGCTCTATCATCTCTGAAAAGCAGCACAGCTCCATGTTACTGCAGTGAGCATAGCCGGCACCAACACACTATATGTTTATGCAGATATTTGTGTGGCCACAGACTAAATGAAATAAATAAGTAACCGGTTTACTTGTCGAGCCTCATCAGCATTAAAGCTCGTTCTTCATTAATTGGATGAATTTATTTGGAGCCGTTTGATTCCGTTGTGAGATGTGGTGCGTTGCCTGTCCCTCTTTACTAATCTCTGTCAGGTTGCATTTATAAGTGGAATTGAGTGACCTTTGGAGGCAAAGATAGGGATGAAGAGATCTGCGCAATTTGAAAAGACAATGTCACATGGTGTAAATGCAATACATGTATTAAATGACATTCAACCTTTCACACACGATAAGCCTCTGCGGTCCATAATGTGAAAGATGCATGCGCTTTGACTGCTTAGAATATTCCTCTGATAGGTCACCTCACTGCACTCAATTACGGGAGAGAAACAAACCGGTGCGTGACGCGTAACCACTGTGCCTTATGATGACAGAGAGGATGTGGTGCAATTGGAATATTGCCATGATTATTGGCCTACAACTGCAGAAACAGATTACAAAATGGAAATTGATTAAACATTATTTCTGTAATGATCCGTATCATGCTCTATCATCTCTGAAAAGCAGCACAGCTCCACGTTACTGCAGTGAGCCAACACACTACGTGTTCATGCAGATATTTGTGTGGACTAAATGAAATAAATAAGTAACCGGTTTACTTGTCGAGCCTCATCAGCATTAAAGCTCGTTCTTCATTAATTGGATGAATTTATTTGGAGCCGTTTGATTCCGTTGTGAGATGTGGTGCGTTGCCTGTCCCTCTTTACTAATCTCTGTCAGGTTGCATTTATAAGTGGAATTGAGTGACCTTTGGAGGCAAAGATAGGGATGAAGAGATCTGCTCAATTTGAAAAGACAATGTCACATGGTGTAAATGCGATACATGTAATAAATGACATTCAACCTTTCACACACAATAAGCCTCTGCGGTCCATAATGTGAAAGATGCATGCGCTTTGACTGCTTCGAATATTCCATCCGATAGGTCACCTCACTGCACTCAATTACGGGAGAGAAACAAACCGGCGTGTGATGCGTTACCGCCGTGCCTTATGATGACAGAGAGGATGTGGTGCAATCCGAATATTGCCATGATTATTGCAGTGATAATAACATTGCAGCAATTAGAACATGAGAAATGAATGCGCGGCCATTATCACTCACGGGTATCAATCATGCCTGGAGCCCCATTAACCCAAACCAGACAAGCGACCCTGCTCTGGGTCAGGCTTCCTGCCAGAACAAATCATCCCATCGCCTCAAGTTACAGAAAGTAGCCCCCATTTAGCCCGTGTAGTACATGTACGAAATACAGGAATCTGTGCAACTCAACTTTTCTTAGTAACCCAGTGGAGATTTGAGTGCTCAAGGGCTGCTCTTTTAAAGCTTAAGAGTCCTGTTATGTTTAGTTTGTTTTACTGAATGTCTTTAGAAGAAATGGAAATACACACTAATACAGTATAGAGCTAGAAAAGTAATGTGGATATCAAATCAGATCATTTAAAGAGATCTCAACTGTGATTTTTCTTTTCTATTTGGAGACCTGCAAAAATATTTTTAAAGTCAATTCTCTCAATGTATTATTTTTTATTATTATATGTCAAATTTATATTGTATATTTTTATTTATTTGTCTAAAATATGAAACAGTTTTATGTAAAATAAAAATAGAAGAAAATAATAAGAAGAAAATTGTTATATTTTATTTACTTAAGCAAGTTCATATTAACCGGAAATCTCCACTTTCTTTTAATCTCATAGCTGTCATGAAGAAGCTACTGTGAAATTAATGAGATCTTAGTTTTTCTTTTATTGGAAGACTTGAAAAATATTTTTTTAAGGGTCAGTTCACTCAAACATTTTAATTAATTCATCATTTACACTTATGTTGATCCAAACCAGTGATATTTTTTGAATCAGTTTTTATTATTATATTTTCTGTTTTCATTTCAATTTTAGTTAAAGTGTAGATTTTTGTATTTTTTTTTTTTGCATATGTGTATACAGTTTTAATAATTTTTATTCTAGTACTTTAGTAGTAGTTTTAGAATTAAGTTAAACTAATTAAAAATGAGAAATGTTGCCTTGGCAACCAACTGATATTAAAAGTTATTTATTTTTATTTTATTTCAGTTAATGTTTATTTTATTTCAAGTAACAAAATGTCTTTTTAATGGCTTTAATTTTACTTTCAGATTTAGTTTTATAATAACCCTGATCCAAACCTGTTTGACTGACTTTCTTTTGTCAAACACAACATTTTTGAACAATGTTTCATCTGTTTTTGTCCATATAATGAGTCAGTTGGTTCCAAAACAAAACTGAACCCCATTGATTTTTATTGTGTGCATTACACACATAACACACAGAAGAAGAAAACACATGAGGGTAAGAGTAAGTAATGACATAATTTCCATTTTTTGGGTGAACTAACCCTTTAAGCACTTTCAATAAGACCAAAGCGGTATGAGAAACATAACAAATCTCCTTTCACAAGGAATTTCAGAATCACGCAAAGATACAGCCTCTGCAATGTGATGCTAATTTTGTAATTAGAACAGATGATGCAAGAGACTGTCTTATCCACTGGAAAGCCTTCCTATGGACCCCTGCACTCTGTGATTGATAACGCCGTTCAATACATTTCATTTCAGAGTCCGAGTCAAATGACAACTGTCTGCCATTGACCGAAAGCAATCTTTTAAAACGGGACCCTTTGCTCAGTATCTGATGGAAATGATTCCCTCCTCCCTCCACTCTGCCTGGTGTCACAGTCCCTCAAGGGGGGTGGTGTATTGATTTGACTTGAATATATTGTACCCTCAGTGGAAACATCTACTGGTAATGTCAGCTCCCTTCTGCTTTTTCTAAACCAGCAGAAGTTTATGGAGAATGATACGGGACACATTTAAGCTGAAACCAATTCAATTCCAAATTGGGTGTGCTTACAGTAATATCCTGAAGCTTGTGCCTGGGCATCTCGTACCATGCAGGTAATTGTGTTAACCAGCTCAAGTTACAGTGTATGTGAGACCAAACTGTGGCGCTCACCAGAAACAAAATATACCACTGCTTGGTTTTATTTTATTTTATTTTATTTTATTTATTTATTAATTTTTTTCCCAACATGATCAAAATCTAAATGTCTGCATCTTAGAAATGGCCAATAAATAAAAATAAATAAATGTATTTATTTATTTAAATTCTCTCTAAACAAAGAGAGAAAAAAATAAAACAAAGATAAATGTTATGATAAATGTACTTCAATGATATGTTTCTATATCAAAAGAAGAATGTCATATCATTTTGTTTTCGTCACATACAACGTAACAAATTGTGACGCTGGACCAAAACCACTCCACCATATGCAAAGAACTGCTGCTGGGCCTTTATCCTCCCGGAGGAAGAATAATAAATAAATAATAAAACAATGCTGTCTGTCTCCTCCATAATCCCTACCACATGTTTGCTTTGATGGTTGTGAGTCTGCGTAATTATGCTACCTCATCAAACCAGAGCTGTTTTGTTGCCATTATTTTTTACACTCACAAGTGTGTAATAGATGTTTTTCTTTACCCTCTGTTTCTTATTAAGCACTCTCACTTCAGAGTGAGCATAGTAAATGCCTATTTTACACAAAGATGCAGTTTCTCTGTTCTTGTGGCTTTATATATCGCCTGCAACAAATACTCAAGCGTCTGGGGGTGTTTTCAGCGCTGCGTGATTGTTGGTGATAGTGTACAAGTCTCTTTCATTTTTATGATAATTTTTGGCGGGATATTAACAAATTCAAGATGTTACTTTTTATGATTAGCATTAAGATTATAAACAGGAAGAAAGACTTTAAAGTTTTTCTCAATGACACAGAAAGACCGTGGGTGGCTACTTCAAAGTGAAATACCTTCGTCGAACGGGCCTTAATGAGTTACAGCGTTTAACAGCCTTGACTAGCTTTGCCATCTGGGAAAAAGAAAACAATCTATACTCTTACCAGAAAAGCAGTCTTGTGTCTGTTTATGAAGGACCTATGCTTTTATTTCCAATAACACCTTCTCTACACAGATGGAGTGCTACCTTTTTATGGTTGAAGGTCCTTTGTAATAGACAGAATGTATTTATGAGTGGCCTGTATCATGTTTACAATTAAAACGTAGAATGATTTGTTATTTGAATGAGAAACCTGTGGCGAAAAGCCTTGACAGTTGTTTAAAAATCGATGATTGTTTATGGCAACAAGTGAGACCTTTTTATAATGATGAGCATCGCAAAAAATAACAATCTGCCATTCTGAAACACCACATGAAAAACAATTTAAATTGTTATCCCGTTTCAACAGCTACTTCAAAAGGCGGAAGATTTTGGCACAAATCAAAGGGACGAGCAAAATAGCGTCTGTTTAGATAAGAGCATTTACAACATACTGCTCCGTCGCATCGCGCTCGCAAACAAAGATGGATAGGCCAGAAACAAGTCATCTAATTAGTGCTGGAACCCCCGTCTCCGACTCGGGCAGCCAATTACACATTCCAACGGCATCTGCAGGTCCTATTTCACGGGAGGAAAGCAAATCTTCCCTGGCTCGGCTTCATACAGTACATCTTTCCTCTTCCATTTAAGAGAAGGTAAATAGCAGAGATGGACAGCTTCATTAGACAGCATCTGAGGAGCAGGCAGGGCGGATTGTCGCTTAAATAGTAGGCTTTTACTGGAGGGCTAACCGGCGACATCAGATCAATTACAGCTGACATTATTGTTTGTCGTGAGCTCTTCCAGGACAGAGGAGTAGAGGCAGAACGGGCCCAGGCTCTGCTGAAAATGTAATTTTCCTTCTCTTTTGCTTTCATTCCACAAACAATAAATCACTCAGTTGAAGAGATAATAAAGTGCCAAGTAGGAGCTGGTTTAATTTTTGTCAAGGGAAAGCTTCCTCCCTCACAGGATAATGCATGCTGCTAGTGCTCAGAAGGCCAGCTTTCACCAGACAATGGCTTCTTCAGTCTGTCTCTTTTTAAGGGCCACTGGAATCAAAGCTCATCTGTTTGACAATAGTATCTCAGTTCTTAATTCATGCAAATTGCAGCAGTTTATCCCTCTTGTATGCTAAATAATTTCAAAAAGAGTAGGCAGTGACATGACATTCTTTTTTTGAAATAAATAATTATTATTTTTTTGTCCGGATCTTATTTAAAAATTCATACGGACAATGTACATACTCGCATGTTTTCATTTCCTGAATTAAAATTTATTTTTATATTTTTAGTGTAGCTTAAACTCTGCCTATATGAATAACAATAATAAGAATAAGAATAAGAATAATTATAATTATTATTATTATTTTATTTATTTATTTATTTTGCCTTCCAAATTTTGAAGAATGTTCCAGTTGTTCTTTTCCATGCATGCAATTACAATGAATGGTGACTGGAGGTTTCAAGCTTCAAAAGCACAATATATGCTACAGTATATTACGCTATATTGCAAATCTTCTTAAGTCATACTTTCTGATAAAAAAATAATGTCATCATTTTCATTTTTGGCTGAACTATTCTACAGTAGTATCTGTTATCTATTATATTGCCTTTTTCGAAATCCATTTCCAAGAGCTTTTTGTTTAGACTATGTTTTCCAAGCAAAATATCAGGACAAATTGGGCTGGATTTTTGAATTCATGAAAGTGGGATGCCAAACCTACTACATAAAAAAATACACTTGTAGACAGATTAAAATCTGACATTTCTAAGCCATTTGGGAACAGTTAAGTTTTGAGTTAGTTTTTTTCCTTCCTATCTATCTATCTATCCATCCATCCATCCATCCATCCATCCATCCATCCATCCAGCCAGCCAGCCAGCCAGCCAGCCAGCCAGCCATCCAACCATCCAGCCAGCCATCCATCCATCCAGTATTCATAGAAACAGTAATTTTTGCTTGATGGTTACACCACTTGAAACGCATTAAAGAGCACTTACCTTTTGAACTAGAATATTAAAAGAATTCTATACTTTCACCCTTCAGAGAGTAACATTTATATTTTTCTCATTTCTAATGTAGTCTCAGGACTCTACTGTAAGTTTGAATTGACACAAATCATCTGAATCTTTACATTTTGAAAAATAAGTATAAATTAATTGCTCAGGTGATCATTTTCATTGATTTTGTCCTTTAATCAATAATCTACAGCACAACAGAAAAAGGTGTCTTTATGAAATAAAAATCTTTATTAACAAGGTAAATTCATTAATATAGTAAAATGGCCTTGACAGTGTTTTGTTTTGAGACAAATTTGTTGAAAACTACAAAAGAAGGTGGGAAAAAAAAACAGTTGATGAACAATGCGACTGTTTCATCAGACATCTGGATTCTAGACAATCCACAGTTCATCGCCTGTCTGAAAAGCCTTGGTGGACCTCTTTTAGCTTGTATCATGTTTTCTTACGCTTTTCAATAGGCCATTATGGCTGAAACATCACTTAAGGATGGCGGAACATGAAAGGAGGTGGGACGGGGGGAGAGAGATTAGGCCCCTGAGAGCAGTCTGCTACTGTATGCCCGCAGTCGTTCACACACGCAGAGTTCTGCTTTGTGGAAGTCGGTCAACACAACAGACATCATTCACTGGCAGGCTGATAAAGGACGCCTATTTAAATGACAAAAGCAAAGTCATATCAGACTTTAATACGTTCCTCCCCTCTCTTGTAAATGTTGATTTCCTGAAATCCAGTCAGATCTTCTTGAGCGAATCACAAAGGCGTGCCGGCACTCAATCCAGCTCTCGAAAGCTCTGAAAGGTAGATACGTGCATGAATGCCTCTCTCAATTTGTTTCGACGTGGCGCTGTAAGTATCCTGCAATCACACGCTGGCGCCGTGGCGGGTTTTAATTGAGTCCGGTCCTGCGAGCGGTAATTGATTCAGACTCGGCACTCGAGGAGAGACGCCTTTACAAGGTGCTGCTTGGCCTCTCGTTCTTTTAATCTCTGCCTCCTTTTTAATGTCGCGGAATGTGTTTTCCCTGTGCATCTGCTGGTCATCTTTCTTATGGAAATGTACAATGCTTCTCAGAGGAGCGGTGACACTAAAGGGACCCCCTCCCCACCCACCCACCATCTTCCCTTTTTTTGGGGGGTTTTTCTTTTTGGTTTTATTTTTCTGATGTAGACTCTCTCACAGCCCTTGGCCACTGATATTTCGCACAAAAACAACTCGCTGGATTACCCCTCTGTGTCTCCCATTACCTTGAGCCGGGCGATAAAGGGGAAGTGTGGGACAGAGCAACTCGATCGGATCCACTGCGAACACTCAAGTTGTCTTTCAAGCATTCGAGTGGTGCCTTTGACCGCCCGAGACCGAAATTTATTTCGGTTACTTTTGATCCTTTAGTTCAAAGTCAGGAGTGGGAGTGAGTGGGTCTTTAGTTCAGGGACACACACCAGGCTGTGACCTTATTTGTGTGCATATGTCCTTTGAAAAATCGGGACTGCTTCCTTTCTACCCATTTAATCACTGTCTAAGAATGTAGCACAGTTCACCTTAGTTTATATGTATGAGTTTAGCAGTTTGCATGCAGGATCTAGGTTTTCTCGTCAAAATACTTTGTACGTCTTAATTATTTCAATCCCGTGTAAATATCAAGGACTTGAAATGACGTTATAAATGCACTCTGTTATACAAGTAATGGAGTTTCTGGCACAAATACTGGTAATTAGCTTGTAGGCATCTCATGATACACACTTAGTTTTAACTGGCTCGTTTTTGCTCATTTTCACTAATGCCTTTCATGTTTGCCTTATTTTTCCGCAGATATTTTGAATGCATTTACTATTAATGGTGAAATAGTTCCATAATTTTTCCCTTTCCCAACATAATAAAGATTAGTTTAAATTTCACAATTATTAGGTTATTATGACTGCAATCGCCGTAACTCTATATATTATTAACAGCAATATGTATTATTAACAACGAAAGTGAATATTTATGTTTCTAATGACCATAATAGCTCAAAAATGCTGCAATTATTAATTTTTTTATAGATGTCGGTAGCTTTAATGTAATACAGTATCTAATGTGACAATTATTATTTAATTAATATTTACTCGGTAAGCCACGGCGCTCGCACAATAGGTCACATGTGAATAATTCATAGGGTTTCTCCTTTAAATCTTCCTCTCTTCTTCAGCAGTATGCTTTCTTTTCTGTCGCACACGCGTCTTCCATTTGCACACAACTTAATGCCAGAAATGATTAATTAATCAGCTACTCTCCTCTCTCATCTTCAGGCTTGGAACTGCCGTTTATGATGATGCCCCACCCCCTGATCCCTGTCAGCCTGCCTCACGCATCTGTCACCATGGCAATGAGTCAGATGAACCACCTCAGCACCATCGCCAATATGGCCGCCGCAGCACAGGGACAGAGTGCCCCATCCCGAATGGTGACATCAGTGATTAAGGTAACCCACGGCGCCGTTCTCTCATTGTGTCGTGCACATCTCTCATCAGCCATTGAGGGAAGGTGGAGGGGGCTGGGTGGTGCATGATCCGTGCTTTCGTACGGCATTGCGGGGAGCAGTCTGTCAGACAATAGCCTGGGAAACAAAGCAAGGAAAGGATGCAGAAGAAGGGGTGGGGGGACGGTGTCTCAAAAAAAAGAGAGAGAAGAAAAAGCACGGACGCTTGTGTGTCCGTGGAAGTGTGTTGCTGAAAAGAGTGTGTCATGTAATGGCCGCCCTGGCTGTGTTTGTTTTTCCTGTTGGCTGTGCAGGAACGGGTCCCCGACAGTCCCTCCCCTGCCCCCTCTCTGGAAGACGGCAGGAGGCCGGGGAGCCGTCCCTCATCCCAGCGCAGCAGCAGCGTCTCCAGCTCTCCCGCGCACACGGAGAGCTCCTCCGACAGAATGCGTATGTTCACCCCATAAATCTCTCTCCCACTCTCTTTGTCTCTCAATTCCTCTCCCTCGTCTCTTCCAGCGTCTCCGCACACCGGCACACACGCGCTACTAAATACCGCACTAAAAATGCCTCTTGTTAAGAGCGTAGCACATGTGTGTCCCTCCCCACTTTCTGTTCTTTTCAACAGATGGCAAAGAGATATTAGCTGTCTTTTTTTAATCTTTAAGTTTCGATCTGGCTCATGTTGTGCAAAGACAGACCTCAAACGTTTTCATCATTAGCTGTGTCATAAAATAAAAACAATGTCCTTAATCACTTGAGAGAGCCTGTATGTATGTTTCTCGTCATCTCTGAAATATGCTACCATGTTTTATGATGTTATTCTGGGAGCAATGTCTTAGCGAGTAACTGTTTATTTTAATTCAAAACTCATTTGAGGTCTGAATGTTACATTGAAAATATGGGATTTGAACCTGGAAATATATTTTTAAATGAATAAAATAATTTTTTATGTAAAATAAATAAGACATTTAGGCATATTAATAAGACTCAATTTCTAAGCCACAACTCAAATTAAATTTGTGACATTTTACTCAAACTTCGGGAGTTCATGCTGCTCCAGTACTGTTGTCGTTGAAGCAAACCCCATTATTTAATTAGTAACTTAAGTTTACTGTTTTAACTTTTTTATTTTTAATGTAATTTTTACTAAAAGTATTATGCTAATAATATAATTTGTAGTGAAGAAATGTTATTAAAAATTATTCTTACTAGTGGTCTCAGACTTTCACAGGTTTTTGTAAAGAGGCATTTATTATACATTTATAAGAGACAGTTGTATTTTTTCTGTCGCCTCATCTCAGATGTTACAGAGAATTGCACTGAGAATTGCTTGTGCCAGGCAGAGTGGCAAATGCGATTTTGATTGACTGGCGCATTGATTTGGAGATGAGGTATACCACAAGTCACAAACAGTTGAAAGCCAAGGACGTATTCACCTTCTCAAGCCACTGGACGACGAGGGCTCTTTTCAACTAGAATCATTATTTATCACTCGAGGTGTTTTGCGTTGTCGATTGAGAGCGTGTGGAGATGGGAATAATGTGTCTCTGTGTTCTCTCAAAGCTGTGCATCACAACGGACTGTCGATGAACCAGGTGTTACTGGGCCTGTCTCCCAGCATCTTACCCGGGCCTAAAGAGGGCGATCTGGCAACTCACGACATCGGCCACGAGGCCAAGAGAATGCACCTGGAGAAAGGTCAGAGTTCAGTACATTAAACAACACATAACACTATTGTTTTATTTTTTGGAAATGTTTGTGAAAAACTTTTGAGTATGAGTATGAAGTCATGTTTTGGTTTCTGTGATACTCAAAACATTGATATTTTTTGGAAATGACAATTGCTAATTAATAAGAAATTAATACTGCAGTTAATACAGGCAAGGATGCATACAAATCAAAAAATCTAAAGTAAAAGAAATATTTTGTTACGTTGTAAATGTCTTCAATATTTCAAATAAATTGAACTTCCTTTTCATCAAAGAATCCTAAAAAATAAATCCCCATTTCCACAAAAGTATTAAGCAGCACAACTGTTTTCAACATTGATATTAATAAGAATTGTTTCCACCCTGAACACTGGATTAATGGCTTCTGAAAATTCAGCTTTGCCATCAAAGGTATAATTTACATTTAAAATATATTCAAATAAAATGTTTATTTTAAATTATAATAATATTCCCAATAATAATATTAATATTATAATATTATAATTCTCAGAAGCCTTTTTTTTTTTTTTTACTGAAATTCATCCAAAAAAATCTATCAAAACATCTCCATCTTTTGAGTGTAAAGTTGAAGTAAGCTTAACAATTGACAAATGTCTATACTTTTCACTATTTACTTTGGTCTGGCAAAGAAAAAATGAAGTGTTCTTTCACATGCTTTGCATTAAACACAAATTGAAGCAAATAATAGATTTGAGAATTCTCTCCAGGCAGAAGGCAGGACTGGGGAAGTGTTGGAGAGGGTGATAATGACATTAAAACCACGGTGGAAATCATTGGGCTGCACATCTCCTGCTGGATCTGCCCGGAGAGGAGGCGATGTGTAGGTCTCTCCCATAGACCAAGCAAGCCTGTGAATCAAAGTAATTAGCATGATTATATGAATTTACAGGTCAGACCTTAGGTGTGATGGGCGGGAGGGGTTGGGGTGTTTGTGTGGGTCTTAAGGGGATTGGTGTGTGCAGTCGATGTGTTTTTTTCAGTCCTGATCTGATGTTTCTAGTGACTGATTGTGTACTGTACGTCTGGATTGACACCGCTGACATATTGGCCTGTTTATAATAACATTATCACAACACGTGTGATTGCACAGAACATTTTTTCCTGTTGTTGCCCAATAGAGACATGGAGATGGATCCGTCTAATCCCCCAGCATGCCATGGTTCCACCAGCCCCTTTAGATATCAATTGAGTTAGATTGGTCCTGATTCTCTCCGACCGAGTGAAAATCCACATTGTCTATTTGCATCGCCGCTGCATTATCATTCAGACGCTTGGCATGCTTAATATGTCACTCCTCTTGATTAGAATCCAAAGCTCTCTAACGTGTGCGGCAAAGGTCTCGTGCTGTGGAAAACATTTTTATAAAATAATCCATTAATGCAGAGGAGTGCAACTAAATTAGTTACCAATTTGCTGAGCATGAATTAATGAACAGAGCTTCTCCTGGCTCCCAGAGTTGTAATTTTCATAATAACCTCAGACCTTTATTTGGCAGGTTGTTTAGTTTTTTCGTTTGAAGGTTTTCATTAGTCTAATGAGGACTGTGCAAGGGCGAGCAGTCAGCACAATTTACATGAGGAAGCTATCATAATAAATGAAGCAATTTGAATAACACGCACAGGTTTATGCTGTGAGATGAGAGAGATCGTAGCGCCGGATCTGGAGGTAACCAATACATTAGACCAACTAATAACCAAAGTAATCCCAATAAAAGCCTTAAGTGAAGGGAATAAAATTAATGATAGATATATTGAACTGCAATGATATGATACATGATGCATTAGATTCATAAAATAAATGTGCCCCATTGTTAAAGAGGAGGGGCTCGTCTGGCTTGGCCTGCTTCTGTTTGTGGCAGCGTTTTTAATTAGGGTTGTTCATTGGATCAGTTTGTTTAGACAAATGAGATTACATTCCAATGGTTTAATGATATTTCTCCACTTGTTTGATCTTTATGATCGTGGCAGAGCATTAAATTAATGCTACGGCGTGCACTTTCGCTTTAGTGCGAAATATTACGTTTGAGGTGTCAACGTCACCTGTATCCAAGCGGGTTAACAGTAGTAGATGGGTTTGGGACAGTCTTTGTATCTTGTCCATCTTGATAAATGCTTCATATTTAGCAAGAGTGCCATTATGAACCGCACTTCTTCAATACAACAGTTCAGTAAACAAGACATTAATATTAAATAGCTTACATTTTAGACATAATATTGCCTTTTATATTATGTATTTTTGTTCTTTCCAATAGAAAATAATTCCAAACAAAGTCAAAGCAGAATTGTTGCTTATAACAAAGCAACACACAGTACTGTTTTTTTGTTCCTAAATAAATCAGAAAATAATTAATGTATTTGAGTACATGACTCGCACGACAGTTAACAAAAAGTTAGTATTAAGTAGCTTACATTTTAGACACAATATTGCTATAAATTATGCGATATTGAGTTAATGATTCAATGACTCGCGCACTTGTTTTGTTTGTTGCTATAAATGATGCAATATCGAGTAAATGATTAAATTACTCGTTCACTTGTTTTGTTAATAAATGAATCTGTGTTTTTGAATGAATCAATATAGTGAATGATTCAGTAACGCACTCAAAGACAGTGACCTGTTTTGTTCCTGAATGAATCACTGTTTTTCAAAAGTATTGGTTGAGTTGAATGATTTGACTCATAAAGACGGTCACTTGTCAGTGTAAGTTATATTACCACAATGCTATCACACTCTGAGTTAAAAAATAAAAAGTTCTGTAAAATAATACTGTATGGTATCCAATATCTCTTGTCATTTTTTCCAAGCATTTCTCTGGCATTAGAAGTTAGACACCATTAAGTGGCGCCTCACCTTGAAGTGAAGCAAAAAAGTGAACAGTTCGCTCACATTTATTATAAAGTCTGGACTAATTGAATTGCTTCACAAAGGGAATCTGTCAGAATTGTTTTTGACAAGCCTCGCTCTTGTGAAACAGCAGGTAGTTGACAAACAAGGAAATTTGAAAGGTTCTAAAGCCTTTGGCAGTAAACTCATTTTGGACATCAAATATTTAACATGGTTCCTCTCCTTGGGGGAGCCGCTCGTGAATATATCCACATATGGGCGGGAGCTGTAGCTAAGCGGTGCACAATAACAACACTAGAAGAGTAATTTATGGGATAATAACTACAAACAGTTTCTGTTGCCTAAAGGAATGGTAGAGGTTTATTTTTACCAAATGAGAGCTGCTCTCACATAAATTATTCCTGTCATAACGCTTGAGAAATAATCTGGCTAATTTCACTTAGCGTACTGCAGGAAATTGTACAAATCCTATGGACCTTTTGAGCAAAGTAAACAGTATGATGTTTGATGCTGTATCATATAACGTTTAAAGGCATGATTATGGGAGAGGGAGATGTTTTTCACTGTATTTTTCTGTATATACAGAAATTAAGATGGAAGTGTACTTGTAACTATGAAAGACAAAGCCTCAGAGAAAAAAAAGGTAATTGCGACAAATTTTACAATAAGAAATAAAGTTACACTGTTAGATTTGATACAGATGGGAGATGTAAAGTCATAATTTCAAGAAATTATTTCAAAATGTCCTTTTTATTATTTTACTCTGAGGCAGAAACAGTAACTGTTATATGTATTACATAAATAACTGCTAAACATTATGGTGTACATTTAAAAGGTAAATTAGCCTATTATTATAAATTACTCCCTAATTTTGATTGACTGCTTAACAAGCATCATATGTAATGTGTTACACTGATTTCTGTTAATATGTGCAGGTGTCTGATCATTGGGTTTGTTAGAGAAAGAAACCAAAAGCCAAAATTATTGAGCAAGGAATACAGTAGATACATAGTTTAGAAATGTTTCCAGTCCGGCAGTTTTATGACCGCCATGTTGCATCATTATAGAGACATTGGTTTTTGCTTAGCAAACATGTTACTTACTACAGACCTCCGGTTCTTTAACTCCACGTCTGATCACGGTAAACTTGCACACTCTCCTTTCATCAGACACACTTGCTTTCCAAGCATGTTTTCTATCGCCTTTTTAAGTGTCCTTGTGGTTCTGGCTTCAAAAGTGAAACGGACTGAGGCTTGTGCTGACTTGGCCGACTTTTCCTAAGACAAAAGGCTGGATCATTAGCCATGGGGATCTGAAATGTGACTTGGCAGACAATCACGGTATATGATCAAACAACTTGTCAGTGTGTTCTGTCGAAATGAAGGGGTGCGAAAAGAAAAAAAAAATAATTCAATAGAGGATCAATCAAGTTTGTGAGCAGCGAAACAAATAGTGCTGATGATGCAAACGTGGGCCGTCCCTCCAGGACACGGCGCTTCATTTGGATATTTGTTCTCCCTCATGAATGTTCCATTACGTGATACCATGGACTGCTAATCACATTCCACAAGAAAGACAGTGCTTTTAGGAATGTTGAAAAGCAAGTGGTTCTTTCTAATCTTTGAAATGCCTTAAAAGTGACAGAATGCTTTCTCCTGCCAAGATGTAAGGCTTAGATAGAGAGATAAATATGCTGTGGTCAGCTAAGAGTATCTCGCGAGCAGAGAGGCAAATTTAATAATGTATTATCATTCACTAGAGAAGGTGAAATCTCCTTGTCCATCACAACACGCCAGGGCCGTTTTATGTTACCCTTCATTTCAAAGGGAGCAGTGTGCTGCAGAGACACCTGCTCTGATAAAAAGAAAAGATGCAGCTCTTGGCCTGGAGGGTTAGGGCTTCGTTTTTGACTAGTTCCACTGTTTTTCTTTCTCTCAGTTTGCAAGTGACTTTCTTTTTTGGTTTGGACTAGAAGGGCAATTACAATGAACGAGATTCCATATGCAGCACGGACAGTCTCTTTGTGAATTCTAAGTACATAACCGAGCATCTGCCCTTAACGGTATGTGCACTGCTGTGAACAAATGTATCATTTGTTTGCCCTTGGACAGACGAAATGTAACAATTAGCAATGCCGTTTCTGCTCATTTGTGATTCAAAATGCGAAAAGCTTAAAAACAACTGTTGTGTTAAGGTAAGGCTGACCCTGACTTTCTATGACCCAGACGTCCTAGACATAACAATTAAATACCTCAAAGATCATTGGTTTGCGTGCACAGTTTTGTTTTGTAAACAGCATGTTTTGAAGCTGATTTACCAGACATAACAATTTAAAAAGATGTTTTGCTGACTTAAAACACATATTCCACTTTGTAGTTTCATCAAAACTCCTAATAAAGGGATCATTTTGTTTTGTTGTTTGGACCCCATTCACTTTCAAAACATCTTCTCCCGTATTCTGCAGAAAAGAAAACAGCATGCAGGTTTGGAACGACACAAGGCTGTTAGAAATTCATTTTTAGTTGAACTATCCCTTTAATGTCACATTGGAGCGCTCACACAGTAGTGGCTGCTCTATTATTAAGCTGCTGAGTTTAGGGCAAAGTGTGTCAAATTTAAAAATTTTCTCTGTTCCGTAATTATCAACGGATACTTAGGGCTGTTATATCCTTTGACTGCGAACAAAATCGTTCCTAATAAAAGAGAATAGGGGGAGGAGAAAAACTGCGGGAGGACTAATTCTCTTCTCTCTCGCAGCATTTGAAAGCTCGCCTAAGTGTTCCAGTCACCTTGACTTTGCAGCCACAGGCCTGGAGATGCTGTTGCTTATCCCGCCTAACCCCGGCCTGTCAATTAGGTGTTTAAAAATTAATCTCTTTAACTGGAAATACCATGCCAGCTTTCTTCCATCTGTAAATGGAGTGTTATTAATTCAAGCTGCGCAAAGCCAGTGTTATGAATAATGTTATCAAAACAGATTTCCACACGTTTAACACATCAACCGCTTTTAAAAATCCTAAGTATTTTTTTTATAGCTGTGAACCAGACGCAAATGGATTTGCATCCATTTTCTTCTGCTCACGAGGGCATGAGAGACAGAGAGAGAGGGCGTCAGACTGGGGGGCTCCTAAGCTCTGCTTTTTAAAAAATTTACATTTACATTTCTTTTTGTCTTTCATCTTCGGTCTCCAAAGCGGCTCAGTACATAGAGCCTGGATTAGTGCCAGAGTCGATTGTCGCCCCAAACATCCTCATTCCCTGTAGGATTGCTGCGAATCACATTAATATGTCCGCCCGTCTTCGACGGAACGCACTCCACTGTGATCAGACTGCAGACTATCTTCCGTTTCTCAGTGTTGGAGTGCTTGTTCTATCAAAGCGTTTTGATTATGTTGGGTTTTTTACTCCTTGTTTGAATTTCTAATGTCATTGCGTGTAAAATGTGGAAGGCATTTACATATTGGCACCAAAACGCATTTGTTTCCGTGTAAGGACGCCAGTGTGCGCATTCTTGAAAAATGTAGAAAATTCAACCAGATGTGAGCTGAGGACAATTCCCGTTAACAAAAATAAATAAAGACGTTCACACATACCCATCTCTAGAGATGATTAGCACTAGATTGCGCAGGAGGCTTCCCGGAGTGTGATTGTAGTAATCTAGCTTTCAGGTGTGCACCAGTAAGCGTTCAGTGATCAATAAATAGACTCAATCTAGCCTGATTCCTCCTGTAATGCATGCTAATAATAACGCCCCCATCCTAAAAAAAACAACAAGTTCGATTTCCAGACCCTAATGACCGTCAACCCCCACGTATACCGTAAACAAGACCCTCCACTACATACGAGTCCTGAATACATTTGCTTTTCAAAAGGCAATTAATTCAAAGGCCTTTGAGAGCATTAGTTGCTCATCCTTCTTTACCTTTATTAATCGGGTTACACAACCCTCTCTCACCAATGCTCCATCCACCTTTGAGGAGTGTCTGTTTACGACAACGATGGTTGTCATTGTATACCAAGAGCGGTCTTCCTGTAGGACGCTCACTTGAATTAAGTAACAAAAGTAGTGGATGGGGCTTTTTTATGCAGTCATCACAGGCAGTCAAGCCTTTAATCCTCAGCGGTCCAATAATGACATCCCCTCTGCATTTATTACATGGAGGAGCGTGGAAAAACGCTGACTTTGAACAAATGAACACTCTGACCTTTATGCAATAAATATGACACGGGCCATATAAAAAGACAAGATATCTTCTTCTGCTGGGGTTTGCATCAGAGACTCTTTGCATTGCTGTCTCTGTATGGCCCACCACCAGAAAACAAGATGTTTGTGACAGTACTGAACATGGAATCACAAAGCATGAATCTGTGGAACACAAAAGAAGATATTTTGAAAAATTTCTGTTTTTTTGTTTGTTTTGTCCATGCAATGAAAGTCAGTTGAATCCAGTGTTGTTTTGGACCCCCTTGACAATAATTGTTTGGACAAAAAGTCAAAACTTAAAAATTTAATTTCTTTTGTGTTTCGCAGAATAAGGTACAAATATAGTTTTAGAATGACAGGATAAATAATTAATGACAGAATTTAAATTTTTGGGTAAAATTAAAGTCCAAAGTCTAAGAAGATTTCTTTCGATAAGTTACAAAAGGTTGATAGTTTTGACAATATCAACAACAGTGCAAATAATGCAATCAAACTATGCAGCAGTACTTACTGTAAGTACTCATGCCATGCTGAGAACAGGGCAAATGTTATTGAACCACAAAACCACAGGTTTATTTGAACTATTAAAAAAATACATTAATCTGACTCTCCTGTTATGATGATTGGAGTATATAATGATAGAAAAGCTATACTGAGATGCATTGCTTTTTGCTAAAAACTGTAATGTGTTCGATTTTTAGAGAAGGAAGTAGCCAGATAATAACAAAAGTCATTTTTTTCTCCATTATTTATTTGATCTAAGATTTTGTGCACTGTGAACATGTCTTATAATCTTCACAGTTTGTGGTTTGATCTCCTGCTACAGTTTAAACCACACAAGACCTGTTTTTTTCCCTCTGGTGTTGAACTGTTCACCATAAAGGTTGCTTTTGTTTTTATCCCTGACCGTATGCGACAGTTAAGGATTTATGAAGATTTCCTCCCCTTCGCCTGCCCATCTGTGCGGCTGTCTTCAGTGTGGCCTTGAGAATATGTTTCAATTTATTAAGCCAAACCAAAGGACTCATTATTTCAGAAGAGGGGCACGGAGTGACACACAGAATTGGTTATTAATGGAAAGTCTCTGCCACAGGGCAGTTGAAATTTAATGATATCCTACAAGAAAATATGATGGTGTCACTTTCCCAAAAGTCATGCGAAATGTCAGCGTTTTAAGGTCCCGACGCTAATTTTATGCCCGTGCACAGTAATGTTTGGGAGCGCATTTAGGAAACACGGCCCAGTGCCTGTGCTGATTATCCCCCTCACCTTCCTTGTGCTCTCAAATGGGTTTGTGCAGCAAGCGATTTAATCTCTAAGTGTAGGGAACATTAGTGTAGAGAGAGAGAGAGAGAGAGAAACACCACAGTGCATTTCTCAGAGATAAGGCTTTCCGAGCCAAATGTTACCTGTTAATCCAGGGCCGACCGACTCCAGCACTTGACTTTGACTCTCAGCAGGAATTTGGTAATGGCTAATTTTCATCTCGGAATTAAAGAGCAGAAAAGAGCAAAGCTGAGTGAGTGTGAGCGGGGGTTTGGGAGCGCATTTAGGAAACACGGCCCAGTGCCTGTGCTGATTATCCCCCTCACCTTCCTTGTGCTCTCAAATGGGTTTGTGCAGCAAGCGATTTAATCTCTAAGTGTAGGGAACATTAGTGGAGAGAGAGAGAGAGAAACACCACAGTGCATTTCTCAGAGATAAGGCTTTCCAAGCCAAATGTTACCTGTTAATCCAGGGCTGACCGACTCCAGCACTTGACTTTGACTCTCAGCAGGAATTTGGTAATGGCTAATTTTCATCTCGGAATTAAAGAGCAGAAAAGAGCAAAGCTGAGTGGGTGTGAGCGGGGTTAGCAGTTCTGCAGTAGATAGCTGTGTTTCCATAACACGTATGCCATAGTGCCTGTGTTCGCCATGCCCATATGCACAACATATGCACCTTTAAGTCATTCTAAAGGAATTTGTCCACTACGGATCACAGCACACACATTTCTCACTGTGGTCTGCATGTGTACGCATGCTGTAAAGGTAGAATTGCTTTGCCTTTCATTTCTTTTGTCTTTTTCTAATTTTTCTGTTTTGTTTTATACGTTAGTTACAGTGCTTGCAATGCAGCAATATATTGATATTCCTCAAACATCTGGTTCAGGCGTTTGTTTTCTGGTAAGGGGTCATTTGCAGAGAACAAAGCTTTAAATCTAAGCTTACCTAAAATTGGATATTTTCTCTTGCTGCCTTGCAAGCGCTCATATTTCCTTTAGGGAATGCAGATCTAGTTGTTGTCCTTCTACATAACACCCATCTATCTATCATTCTATCTTTCTACCATTCTATTGTATGTCTATCTATCTTTCATTCTGCCTATAAAGCCTATATTCAAGGCTTTTAAAATGTTAAAAAAGAAAGAAAAAGAAATCAATCATTTAGAGTTTATCTCGAAAAACTGATTTTCTAGTTAAAATTACAGTTACATGACTTTTCTTTGAATTTCAAATCATTTAAATTCTTCTTTCTTGCATTAAAATTCAAATCGCAATTTTACATTCTGTTTGCCACCTCAATTCAAATTCTATTTAAATTAATTCGCATATTTGCGTACTAAGAGCTGATTGGTCTTCTTTCTTATCCTTTTTTATCTATACTGCTTATTAATTTAAATCTTGCTCTCCCTTTCTCTTACATTTATTTATTTATTGTATGTTTGTTTATGTTCTGTTTTTTTTTTTAAGTTGTTAAAATATTTGGCATTTCTGCCTTTCATTTTTAGGGCAGTGCAAGAGTAGACAGGAAGCAGTGGGAGAGGAGAGAGGGGAATAGGGTCATATGTAACTCGTATGTAAAAATATTTTTGGTGCTCTTATATTCAATGCTTATTTCTTATTTTCAAAGTTAGTGATACTTTTGCATTTTTTAAAGAGCTTCTTCACACAGACCAGTTAAGGAAATGGGCGGCAGTCAGACACTGACATTTTAAACGTAGGCTATATAAGCTTTGGGTTAGGCCAATAAAAAGAGTTTGCTGTGGAAATATTTAATGGAATGCAGAAGATAGAGAAGACGATGCAGTTTTAAAGATTAGCCTCTGTGTAATGCGCTGTTGTCTCCATTTATGAGACTGAAAGGTCATAACCACTCCCCTGGAAGGAGGCAACTTCTTCAGCCCCATTGGCAGGTGAAATAAAATGTAATTGTCTGCTGTAGGCAGCGGCAGCCTTTGCGGAGAGGGGAACTGACATCCTCCACGTTTTAAACATTCAATTCTCCTGCTGCGAGGAACACAGGTTTGCAAGGACACAGGCTTCACCTGTCAATATATCACAGTGACTGGCTAGCCAAATGCTGCAATGCTTTTCCCTCTCACTCTCTCTCTCTCTCTCTCTCCCTCCTCCGGCTCAGTGCCTTCATTGGAGAAATCAGCTGAAAGGTCCACTGGGACCTCAATTCAAACACTGCAACTTGCAACATATGGCACATTTTCAGCTCCCAAGGTCAATTAAAGCTATTTATTGAAAGAATGTTGCTAAATTTCCCAAGGTTTCCACTCAATTCATTGCAGAGTGCCTTGTCTATCATATTAAAAATCAGTTGAGTGGTTTACGCTCTCCTTGTCATGACTTTCCATCAAAGATATCAAAGGCATTCGAGAGGAGTTCGAGACATTTTATCTTCTCTTATCGCAAACATCGTTTTTTCACTCTCCCCTTCTCCTCAGTGCAGCCTTGTCGGAATGCTGCTCACACTACAAATCTAATAACATGTAAAGTGAAGATAAGCCCAGATCCCTCCAAGTGATATTTTTTACATTCATAGTTTGTCAAGTCGATTTCTGAGTCCCTTGTTTTTTTTAACAATTTATTAACAGGAAAGGTGATTTATCATTGCTACACTGTCAAGGACTCCCACTGCTGCCACGGGAGGGAGTGTGCGCTCATGCTTACGTGTGATTGCGAGTATGTGCGTTGTTTTAAATTATGGCATTTCATTCCAAATGCGTCGTATTTACAGCTTCCAATTTTTATTTGCGGCTCCTATTATCCAGCGAAACAGTTGCGCATGAAATGTTATTTGTGACACGGCTGACCTAAAAGGATTTCATAAAGATTTTTTTGAGACAGAAAGCTGCAAACGGACCTGTCACAGCTGCTGCTGGCTGCCCCGGTGGAGAAATATCACCTGGAAAACACAGCTCTCTCCTTCACTCTCTTCATCATGCTGGCATCTGGCACTGTAATTAAGTCCAAGTCAATGATTCTGGACCAATGGCAGGAAATAAACAGCTAAAGACAGGCCAAAATGGAGTGCTCGAAACAAGAGAATGCTCACAGACACAATGGCACTCAAGTGTGGCTAATGTAAATGGAGACTGACCAAAAAATGGCAAATTTCGGTTATTTGAGAGCTGAATTGGTCATTTGAGATGAAATGTGCTGTTTGCTTTCTAATGCATGACAGATTGTTTCCTAGTAACAAAGCAATATGAGCCACCCTGTGATCCAGTATTGTGTTTGCGGCGAGGTCCTGCTGAGTATAAAGCAGAAGTTGGTTTAAGCAATGATGTATTATTAATGCCAACACTAAATCCAGGACTACAGTGGCTGCAAACCAAATACAGGCTTCTGACATCCAATTCTCCTCTATTGTTTCTCATTTGCTGATTCGCTACATGTTTGGCATCTGAAGAATCAGAGCCACGAATGTGACAAAGAGAAGAAAACATATAGTGTATTTCTCTAATGTAGTAATTGCATACAATTCATATAATTCACTCTGTTTTCATGATCGGTTTATTATGGCACAAAACGATGCCATCCAACAGCATTAAAAAGAGCTTTTCTTCGTTTTTTTTTTTCCTGTTACATTTGATTGCAAGCAAACACGCATCCATTAGTCGGTCGCCCATTGTCGGTAATGAACTGGAGTAAAATGCTAGTTAAATTGGGGAGAGATTGAAGGAGACCCTCCATGGATTCCCGGCACTCCTCTTGGCCTTTCCTCCGTCCAAGAATTTTGAATCGTAAAGTCTTAATAGTGGTGGCTTATATTCAACTGTTGGTTGGCTGGATGTTTCCAGGGCATTTGCAGATGCTCGGAATAATCTCTTATGTTTTGCCGCAATCTGGTGCTGAGATGGTTGAAATAAATACTTTAAACTAATTAATGTAGGACCAGCTGTTACCAAGCCTTGGCTGGCTTTAGTGAATACTGATGGCAGAAGAGGGGCTCCTCAAGTCGTGCCGTGTTTGTGCATGATTTAGGAAGTCATATAAACACATATTAATTCTGTATGAGAGCCTAATTCTGGGGTTTGGTGCTTAAACTGAAATCCATGAAAACCACAGTTGTAGGCTTTTAATTTTCTAGTGTATAAAATGAATTAAAAAGTATTTGTAATGCCTTTTAATGCAACTTATGATCAGTTGTGTTCTCGTGAAAATAGAATATATAATAAAATATTGCTAATACTTAGTTTAAGTAAAGAGCAAAAAAACTCAATTCTTGAAATTTATTTGCTATGTATCCAACTAGCAAAAATAGAGATACTAGCTAGAGATACTAGCAATCTTCTTTATTCTTACAAAGTCCAAAAAAGTGTCCATATTTAGTTTAAACAAACACCTAACCTAAATTAATAAACCATAATATATAGCATATTCCACACCATTATTACTATAGACGAATGAATGAATGAATAAGATAAGAATTATAGATTTAATTAAATATATTTAATTTA
>NW_015630990.1:251252-275693 GCF_001515625.1 Sinocyclocheilus rhinocerous
TATATAATTAAATATCCATATTATATGTGTAAAAGCATTATAATTCTATAACAAATTAGATAAATAACTAATACTAAAATGTATACTTTTTAGAATATTTCAAATAAAACTCTTAAATCAGTCATTTCAAATACATGTGAATTTAGGTATCACAACATTATAATATATGGTATGAAAAAGTTATGAAATTTATTAAATTAAATTGTACAATGTTGAATTATTAGTTTTAAAGATTAACGTTTAGTGAGTGTTACTGTAGAGGACAGCAAAAATAACCTAAATGAAAAAAATTTGGGAAATGAGCATGAATTATAGAATGTGTTACGGAGACATTCTTGCCTTTTAGACAGTCTGAATCATTCTGCTGTGTTCTGGTAGTAGGTGACATGGCCTGTGTGATGTCTCGTTTTGTAGCAGGCAGAATGTTGTCTGGGACTTCTTCTTTGATTGGCAGCACGCTATGACAGCGTGAAGATAGTGTCAGCGCAGGGCTGTGTGGTTTAAAGTGAGTTATGATAGTCCGTGTGTACATGTTTGTGCATGTGTGTGTGGAGATGGATTCAGGGGTTATGAGGCCTGTACGGATGTGTGTGTAGTGATGGATGCAGGCCTATGATAGCCTGTATAAGGCTGTGGCTGTTAAGATAAATGTGGAGTTTTGATGGCCTGTGTGTGTGTGTGTGTGTGGAGATAGATGTAGAGTTATGATGGCCGGTGCAGCAGATGGCAGAGGTCTGCCCTAACGGAACTGATGAATGGCAGATGATGTCATCAGGGCACTGACAGGCGCTGGTGGCTGTACACAGGAAGTGAGCAGGAATCTACTTTACATTTCAACCCCACCGGACATCTGCTCAGTGTCCACACTCACGTTATTCTCTTTCTGATGCTGCTCACATACTCAGAGCACTAGACAACTTTTTTTTTTTTGGATTTAGGTAGGTAGTAGTGTAGCCTAGTGGTAAAAGATCTGTCTGGTAACTGAAAAAATGTAGGGTCAAATCTCAATTATTTACAATAAACTATAACATATTTAGGTATGAATTTAATGATTTTAAATTAATTGAAACATTTGATGAATTAGTTTTATTGCCTTCTTACATTTGAATCTAAAAGGTATGTCTAATAATTAGTATTTCTAATAATAAAATTTTTGAAATTGTGTTACTTTAAAAGGTTTTATATTTATGAAATATTATAAAATAGTCTTTGTAAAATGTAATTCAATCAAATTGAATATAAACAGATTTGAATAAAGAATAATGACAAAACTGAATTGTAACCATATAATTTTTTTATTTAATGTTAATTTTTTATGTTTTAATGTAAAATATTTAATATTTATAAAATGTTTATAATATTCAAATTGAATAAAGATGGATTTTAATGAAGAATAATGTTAATTATTCACACACACACACACATATAGACAATAGGTTATGAAATGCATTTCTAATTCAGGGAATTATTAAATATAAAAACATTTAAATTAAAATCTGTTTGTATTGCAGTGCATGTGTTCCTGTAGCTCATGGTCGAGAACCAGCAAAACCATGGGTTTCAATTCCTAGAAAATACAAACCATTTAAATGTATTGCATGTATTATGAATAGTTTTGGATTATAGTGTCTGCCAAATGCATAAATCTAAATGCAATGCATGTTGATTGTAACATAACCGTTCACTACACTATAAAGAAGATTTTTTTTCCCCATTTATTTATCTTTTAACACAGGGTACTTTCGATTACTTTCATTTACCCGCATGATGTTTAACAAGTTGACGTGGTGATTAATCTTGGAAAGCTGTTTGTAAAGACATGCTGCACACTTTACAGTGCTCATCCCAGCGTTTTCTCTCCTTATGACATTCAGCAGGAAGTCCCTGTGGACTAGGTGATAAAATATATACTCTTTAATGTGCCAGCCCCTGTTTTTATTTGTCTGGCAGACATAAAATCTTTTTTCTTTTATTTCCAGAGGGTTTTAACTGCAGCCCCTCCTGTGACATTTTACACCTGCACATTTATGTGTCAACCATCGACTGAGAGAGAATAAATGATATTTATTTTACTCCTCTGTTTTGTTCTACCAGGTGCCTCTTGAATCTCATACAATCATATTGATTTTTTATGCACCGATTCGTTTGAGAGGTTTAATTCATTTGCCCAAAATGGCATTGCCAGTCTGCTGAGGGGGCGGAAGTAGTGTTGAAACATGGTCAATGAGGGTTCACCACCTTGTGCCATATGGCCTTTGTTGAGAAGCCAGGGCCCTTGATAATCTCAGCTTGCCATATGCATCTGCTTGAGTGCGGTCTTTTCCTATCAGAGAGTTTTCGTGCCATATGGAAAGGGTGGGCTTTGTCTCCCAACATATCCGTGCCTTCAGTGCTACCAAGAACATATACTTTCCAAAAATGCAAATGCCTATTCTTTTTTTTTTTTTAGAAGAATCTCTAATTCTATCTTTATGTAAAATCTCTCAAGCATTTATAGCAGCTATACATACAGAAGCATCAATAATAGAGTGCCGTGTGACACTGACAGAATGGGCTATCAATCATATGTGCTTGATTGGGCATGCTTGTATAGATGTTAATTTTACTCTCACAAACAATCTGGGTATATAAACACCAATTCGGGAAAATTATGATTTATTTTACAGCACAGTACTACATGGAGTGTGTCATCTGTTGTGCTGAATGTGTATGTTTCTCTGTTTGCCACCAGAAGAAACCCCCATGTGCACGCCAACAGCAAGAGACAGTTATGAGAGGCTCTCGTTGGCAGGTCAGACTTTACCTCCAGGATTCCCCTCACCCTTCCTCTTCCCTGATGGCCTATCATCTATAGAGACCCTTCTGACTAACATACAGGTAAGAGACCTCTCTGTCAGAAGATCTTTAGTAGCAAGAGAAATATGCCATGAATAGTTTTATCCAGTTCTACATGGTCGATTCAGATGGTCTACTAACTAGTAATTAGTGAATTGGTAAAATGCTGGATGGCAAGTGAGAAGTTTGTTTTAGAGTAAAATTATTATATTGAATATAAAACCAGCTGAGAGCATGAAAATACCCTAAGCAGTTTTTTTTCAAGCATATATTCATATATTCATAAGCATATATAATCAAGCAACCGATTAAGATGAAACATCCAAAGAAATTATCAAGCAACATCCAAAAATAATGTCCAAATAAACCAAATTGCTAAACAAACATTCAAACGACCCAGATTGATAAATTAATTTTGACTTTCTAGTTTTAGCAATGAATTATTCGTGTAAAATCAGTCGGAATTCAATTATATGGTGTTTCCAATAAAAGATCATCAAGTTTCCTCTTAAATTTTAGCAGACCATCAGCTGGTTGCCATAGTAACGTTTTTATTTTAGCCCACTGTGGACTGGCCAGCTGACACATGTCATGATCTTATCACGTCATGTGTCATAACACAATAAACACCAGTGATGCTCAAGATTGCACATAATGGAAGGAGATGGCACATCAAGTTGGTTATCACAAATTATAGCAATCTTAAGCCGCGGTTTGGAAAATATTGTGAAAGTAGGATGATGTGCAGTGATATTAACATCATTCTTGAGTTTAAGTCAAACATTCATACAGTAAGAAATATTTATGCTCTTTACATTTAGGGGCCGTTTACACAACATTTTCAGCCAAAAACGGGAAACTTTTTATGCGTTTTGCCTGTTCGTTTACACGACAACTGCGTTTTGGCATAATTTGCCAATGCAAGTTTTTGAAAACGCCACCGTTATTGTTTCCGTGTATAATACCCAATATTTACCCAATACGTGAATCTTTGAAAATGGTGACGTCATGTCGTTGCTGCTCATGTGAGTCATGTGAGTTTGCTAATGCATTTAGTCATTTAGCAGACACTTTTATCTAAAGCAACTTGCAAAAGAAGAAAAACAAGGAATTTATCATATGCGACTCAGCAATATTAACAGTGCTGCAATTCAGAATTTTTAAAAGCTTGAGCAGAAATTAAAGTGTAGAAGAGTATATAGTTTATATACACTACTGTTGAAAAGTTAGATATTAGAGCAATTCTGAAGGATCATGTGACACTGACGACTAGAGTAATGGCTGCTGAAAATTCAGCTTTGCCATCACAGGAATAAATTACATTCTGAAATCTATTTAAAATAGAAAACAGGTATTTTAGGGTGCAGTTCTCTGTGCCAGGTGTGGCAAATAGTTAATATAGTACTTTCATCCTCCAGCTGTGATGTTTTTCCCATCAAAACAAATGCATAGCGTTGTATATTCGGCACGACTCCCTTGATCACCACTGTGGTTGTCATGCAAGTAAGACCCAGTCAGAAAGATGAATGTAGTTGATTAACGCCGCCTCTGAGACTAATGATGTGGGTACAGTATGGGGAGTGAGAGGTTTGCTCATTGCTCTTGTGATATGGCCATCAGATCTATCGCGCTGCTTTCGGCCCCATTGTTAATTAGCAGGACTCAGTTCAGTCAGTCATCTTTAATCATGATTTCAGGGTAATGTTTTGATTGAACATTCACACACAAATCAACAAAACGAACCCAAGCAGAAAATTGAGATAAAGCAAGTTAGTCTAAATTGGGGTCATAAGAAGGAACAATTAGTATGATATAGCCCATTGCATTTGACTTAATTGCTTGCGTACAGGGAATAATTGTTTTGAAATGGTCACCACGCAGTTTGCGTGGCAAATGCCGCTTTAAGTGTTGTTTTGAGACAAGCAGCTGTTCAGCTCAAGATTTGATCATTCTTATACAACCTGCAGCTTCACAAACTGACAAACCAAAGTTATAGGTTCATTAAGGCTCATAATAACTTTATTTAAAGAATTCATGTAGTCCTCAAACTTGAAAGGACAGTTGATCTAAAATTTTAAGTCCTGTTATCATTTGCTCACACTCTTATCATTCCAAACCTGATTTTCTATAATATTTTGAAAAATGTGGGGCCACCATACAACAAGAGTTACATTGACTTTCATTGTATGGACTATTGACTGATTGTTTTCTGCAAAATACTTTCCTACGTTTAAGTGCTACTGGTCTAGCATAAAGTAAACCATTCATACAGTGTATTGACTCCTGTGGAGGTGTTTGTGGACTGTGTATAAGGTGAGTTTGTCTTCTGCTGCAGGGTTTGCTGAAGGTAGCAATTGATAACGCCCGCGCTCAGGAGAAACAAGTGCAGCTGGAGAAGACAGAGCTGAAGATGGAGCTGTTTAGAGAGCGAGAGCTCAGAGAAACCCTGGAGAAACAACTGGCTGTCGAGCAGAAGAACAGAGGTGTGTATTACTCAAAAACTCACACACTACAGTACACACAATTTATTGTATCTTCTATAGTCAGATTCCTGGTTCTAGAGGCATTTCGTGTAAAAAGGCAAAGCATTTTACTGTACACACCAATTTCAGAAATTAACTTTTGCATTAAGGGGCTATATTTGCCCCTTTGAATTGTATTTATGAGTACATTTTTTTTTCTAGCCATATACAGAGTTCTGGCATGAAACTCTAGATGGCGCAGTCCGATAGGTCTAACTCAATCTGACCTAATGACATCATTATCACATGGCACAGCTGATTGGTTCTCTCCCGTATCGGTAGCCAATGAGCTCGCTGCCCAGCATTCAAATATATGACTAGGGCAGGGTTCCTCAAATCTTGCCCTGGAGGGCCAATGCGCTGCAGAATTTAGCTCCAACCCTGATCAAACTCACCTACCTGTGATTTTCTAATGATCCTGAAGACATTGATTAGCATGCTCAGGTGTGTTTGATTAGGGTTAGAGCTAAACTCTGCAGGAAAGTGGATCTCGTGGGCCAGATTTGAGGATCCCTGGACTAGGGCTTACTGTAGCAGTTGCAGCTTGCTTCAGAAACCCTCCACCTTCCCCAGCTCCACCTGTATAGATCTGCTACGAGATTCATGTATGCTATATGGGGGTTATTTCATGTATGTTATATTTGCAGCAGCAATATTTCTTACATGCTCACAGCAGCGTGTTGTGGATGTATTGGCAGTAGCAAGTCTCGGTACTTTCTCTGCCGCAGCAGCAGCGTAGCAGATCTGTTCCGCCAAGACCAAATACATTAACATTGTCATGTACATTACCATGCCAATCCCTCCGTGAGTGGTCATGACAGAAATAAAAATATATTATGTGTCATCCTTTTATGTGAATTACTTCATTTTAATCAGCTCATTAACATACATTCTTAGTCTGACTAATTAGGTAGTCAGACTATATTACCTATAAAAATGTATTCATCATCAGTGTTTTATGTGATAAAATGTATTATCTAGATTTTAAATTTTCTGAGTAAAATGGAAGTGATGCTTACCTGTGTAAAAGTCATTTTGTGTGGTTGTATAGTATTTGTAGGCAGATTCTAAGATGATGCAGATGATCACAACGGCATTGCTAGGCAGTTATTAAAGGTGTTCTGGGTGATTTTTTGTGGAAGATGATTTATGAGAAATGGCGAGAAAACAAGCACCATAATTAGGCCTAGAATACAACATATAAATGTGATCAGCTGTTACAATAAAATCTGAATGCATTACGTAGGCTTTTTTGGTCCCCTTATTTTTCATTTTGTGCATAGCTTGTTTGTGCTACAAACATGAAAAAGATCATATTCAAATAAATGCGTTTTTTTTAAACTTCCTATTCATCAAAGCATCCTGAAAAATAAAATGTAGCATGGTTACTGTAATCATATTAAGAAATCCTACTTGAGCGCAAAATCAGCACATTACAGTGATTTCTGAAGGATCATGTGGCACTGAAGTAATGGCTGCTGAAAATTCTAGGGATCAATTTTCATAGAGACTTGATGCTGGACTTCTTTTTAATCTTGGGCTTTAAGCATCTTGGTAGTTTTGCACGGCAAGCACCTTATTTTCTTTAGAAAATGCAAAAATCTCCTTAACAAATGACCTTCATTGCATAATTTTACAATTAGTTCAAAATTGCATTAAAATGACCTGAAAAGCCATGTCACAAGCTCAGTTGTTAATCTCAAGCACACAAAAAACATACTGCCAAAGTGATAGAGACAAGGTCATAAATCGAGCAAAATGAGGCATATTTACATTACGATCAATACATGAGCATAAATTGATTATGTGTGCAGAAGTGCTTGTGGGAATACAGTATATTACCGTAACTACATACATAGACAACGTCTAAATGTACAGGGTGCATTAGAAAGATATACAAAGTCCTCATTTAAGTTAGTGTGGTTAAAGTCACGGAAATATGAATTAGTAATTTATATGGTAAATGTTTCTAAATGAGCCACAATATTTCTCGAGGGAAGGCCACTATTGGACTACAGATTGATAATAGTTTAGCTAATAATTTTCAACTCTCTTTGAGATTAAAAGTGATATGTGCATTACAGATGGCCTCTAGTTACATACTCTTTTGTACTCTATTATTGCATGAAAATATAATTATGAATCTACATTTTGACATCAATAAATGATTTAGATTTTTCTGCACAAAAGTATTGCTAAGTGTGACTTAATGGTCTCATGTTCTATGTATTTATCCTACATAATGAATCAAATTGAGCTTATTAAGCCAGTTTCACAGACGGATCCTTATAAATGTGCCTACAGCCCTCCAGCTTTCTTCTGTTTAATATTCAGCATGCCTCTCTCTCTTTCTTTACCGAAAGTTTCCCTTAACCTCGTCTCATTGGCATTTTAACCTAGGTTAATCCAGGTTATCGCTGGCTCAATTATTTCGCTAATGACACAGTCAATTTCTCATTGAACAGGAACATTTTTTCAGCCACAACTTTTCTATGAATATTTCCTCACTGACAGAGTTTGAAAACTCAACTCCCCTTCCTTTAGTCTTTAATATCAGATATACCGCTGCATATGACTAGAGTCCTTGACTGCTGCCTTTCTGTTCTTTGAATGCAGCGATTATTCAGAAGCGATTGAAGAAGGAGAAGAAAGCGAAGAGGAAATTGCAGGAGGCGCTGGAATACGAGTCAAAACGACGAGAGCAAGCGGAACAATCACTGAAACAGACATCACCCACAGAAAGTCTCAGATCACTCAATGGTGAGACACCTTACCAGAAAGTTAACATACTTCAATTTATTAAAAGGATGTATAAATGTGTTTTTCTGTTCCATTGTTAAGTCTTATGAGATGTGTTGAAGATAGGAATTTACACTATTGAAGATCGCTTCATGTGAAGTATCCTTTTTGTTGTTTTTGTGTTGTGTAGTTACTTTCTGAGAATAATCTAAAATATCCTTCAGTATGTTAGCGATAACATAATAAGCAGGTCATTATCACAAAGAGAAGGAATCGTCATGTTGAGGTCTTGCATCACAAAAAGGGGTTTAATTGGTGACAATTACGTGGTGACTGCACCAATTAATAATATATCTAATGACTAAAAATATATATAAATGGCAATGAAATATTGATTTAAGTTGAAAAAAATCTAAAGAGAAAAGAGACCATGAAATGGTACAAGAGACATTTTGTAGAAACAAATTATGTAGCAAATGTGTTTGGGAAAAAATGCCACTATTGATCAATCAGAATCAAGTATTTCATAGAGATTTATAATATGCTCAAATAATTTCTGAGAAGCTTGCATAATGATGAAGTGAGATCATGATAAACTAGTTTAAAACCATGTCTTCCATAAAAACAAGCATTTTCTTTCAGACCAAAAAGACCCCAAATCTTGTTTGCGTTTGTGTATTGGACACAATGGACCACTGATGTTATTGTTATTGTTAATTAAATCTATTAGCAATATTTTTTGTCAATTTAAATAATGCTGAAATATAAATACTAGATGAAATTTTAAACTTTAAGTTTAGAAAATTAGAGAAGTTGCCCTGGCATCTAAATGAATTAAACTATAATTACTAAAACGAAGAAGAAAATAAAGCTCTATAGGAATAATAATAATAAATAAATAGAGAGAGAGAGGGAGAGAGACAAAAGCACACATCAAAATTATTAAAACTTTAAAATAAAATGAAAACTGAAAATATAAAAGTCAATTCAAAATGATAATAATAAATGATATAATAGTATATAAATAACACTGCATTGGGCACATTTTTAATACACTCTAAACAGTTTAAGATGTTGAATAAAACTAGCATATGCTACATCTGTAGCAAGCTTAGCAAGATCCATAATGTCAGGCTAACGTGGAGAAATGCTCTGTTCAGTATTTGCAACACCGCTCATCAATTGGTCGAAGCTTCGCCCTGACCCGAGCGATCAGAGCACATCTACCCTCCGCCCATCGCGAAAGATGAGGCTAGAAAAACTTTCCTAATTAAGCACAGATGTCATGGATGTTTATTCGTCATTATCTTTTCATTTTGCCAGACTCGTTGACCCAGGAGATAGAGACTGACCGCAGCAGTGGCAGAACAGATGCTGAGAGGACAATACAAGGTACGTGTTTTTGAGGAGACTATAAATCTCAGCTCAGCTCCAGTATATGAGCCTCGCTTTAACTTGGCCTGCTGTTCATGCATGCAGCCTGCCATCTGGGCTGCAGATCCTACAGTTCAAGAGGAAGGTCAAGATCAGTGGGATCTGTCAGGAGAACATTTCTAGACAGGGAAAATCGTGCAAATGTGCGTTATGACAATGGGACGGCCTGCTGAGTTGGAGAGTTGATTCTTTGTGAGTGTATGAAGGAATTTGATGGGATATTAAACGAGGAACAAGGAGAAGATTAAACATTAAACAAGCCCACCAAGTCAATTAAAATTTAACTTTTGTTTTGTAGTTTTTACCAGCAGGGGTATATTAAAATATTATTAAAGGGATAGTTCGCCCAAAAATGAATATTCTGTCATCATTTGTTCACCCTCGTGTCATTCCAAACCTGAAGAAAATATTTAGAAAAAATTTTTTTTTAAGCTGCTTTGGACCCCATTAATTTTGACTGTATGGACAAAAAAGTTAAAATATTCTTCAAAATATCTTCCTTTATGTATATTTAGTGTATACATACCGCTGCAAAGATGGTGTTCAGCTTAAAAGGTGAAGTTCAAAGATAAGATTCTTTGGATATAAGACACAGAATCCTTTTAAAGATAGACCCCCTTGACAGTAAGACCCTGCCTATGTTGTGTACCTCAGAGACCAATGCAATTTAATGAGCATAATAAGAAGTTTCATTATCTGAGGATGACCCACAGTGGAGTTACCTCACAAGAGCACAACACACCCAGTCAAATAAATACACATGCACTTTATGGGTGTATGGGTATTTATGGACCTGGTTTAGTCTGGTATCGTTTCACAGAAAACCACTTGCCCATTTGCAAATGTTTCAGTCACACTATTTTAACTACACCTTAAGTGTTAAGTCGCTCACCACTCTGATGTCTATTTTAATTGCACCCAGCAGCACATGTGATACAAAAAAACGTCATCTTGATTGGTCTCAATTTCCCTTTGAAAATAGTGTGTGGAAATTGCTATGAAATGTGGGAAATGGCATTTTAATACCCCGTCGCAAGTAAAAGCCCCGTAACCCAGTTTGATTAGCCTAGTTAATTTTGTGTGTGTGTGTGTGTGTGTGTGTGTGTGAAGTTTTTTGTAAAAACAAATGGAGATCCAGTACAAGGAGTATGGTTTTACCCGAATAAATCAAATGACATTGACTTGATGAGCAGGAAATGATTTTTTCAGAGCATATAATGTCATTAGCATTATGATGGTTCTTATGTCTAAAGATTAATAATTTTCCAGCATTAATTGCTCGATTCAGAAAGTTAGCATTAGCTTAGAGAGAAGATTGCTCTTTACTCGAATTGCTTTTGTCATTAGTTTTTTGAGCAGATATAGTAGAATTTGAGATATTGAGGTCATTTGAGCTAGAAGAAAATTGTTCTCTTTATGTATGTTTTCACTGACAAAACTGTAGTTATTGCTCCACAACATGCAATAATTTAATAGGTTTTTCATTCAGTGCCCTTGAAGAGTAGACTTCAAAATTGGCCACAGGAAATGTGTGTGTATGAAAATAGCTTGTGCGTGTGTTCAAGTCATGGATGTTGTGGCCTACAACCAGTGTGGCATAATTACTCTCAAATGGCAAAAACATAAAAAAGGATGCTGATAAATTACACTTGCATGTGAGGGAAAATTTATATTCCAATCCGTATACAAAAAACCAAAGAGACGTGCTATAATTTCAGCACTTGGCTGTTGGGGAAAAAAATAAAATAATGAGAGCATAATTTCAGAGAACTAATTATTTCTATTTGTCTTTTGTCACACTCTGTAATTCTGCTATATTAACACAGTCTGTGTTTATTAATTGCTTTTCCAGTGTTTTGAATCCATTCCAAGAATAAGCTTGACTGTTTTTCCTGGCTCCGTGCTTCTGGGAGCACATCTCGCCACTAATTCCTTGTGATACTAAACATAATATCTCCCTGGTATCTCTTCCCGATGCTCAGTGCTCGCCTCACGATGTTTTCTGCAAGTTTACACGACCCTGTGAGGGGAGATAAAGTTCTTTGTTGCAAGATTAAACATCAAAACAGTTAAAGTGAAATTAAAATTAAATGAATGAATGTCACTGAAGCAAAAAAGGCAGTAATTAATGGTTCCCTTAATTGTCTTCATAAAATATTTGCATGGGCATAATTTGCATAATTTACATGTATTAATTAATCTTTCAAAGGAATTTTGTGCTGAGAGAAGCCAAAAATTCCTTTGTTTTATTTAGCATCTAATGAAATATTTATCCTATTTAATGAACTTTTCATCTTGATTTGAATATAAAAATGCCACAGTTTTAACATATTTTAATGAGGGAGGTTCTTTCATAAAACAACATGGCAGTCATTCGATTTTTCCCACTCAAGAAACATTCCTGGCACTGTTTGCACAAGCTAGTTTAGCTACACTCCATTTGACCCAGAATTAATATGCTAATTTGTACATTTAAGATGAGCTCTCTGCTTGTTTTTGTTGTCGTTCTTCTCAGGTTGTGTAGACGTAACTGTGGTATTTTAATAGTTTAATTGTATATATTTTTTACATCATTTAGGATAAGTAATCTAGGGTTTGATTTTGATTTGCTTAATTGTTGTTTGATATCAAAATACTGTATCAACAATACTAAACATCTACAGCACTAAATAAGCTGCATTCTGACAAAATAAGTCACTCAGTATCACATGCATTTATCGTGATCTGAATAAATTTGTACATATCATTTATATAAGGGGGTTGATGCTGTGGATGAATTTTTTGACATGCCCTGTGAGCCTAGAGCCATATATTATGTAATTTCATATTTTCGAGATATTCACAATATTAACCCCTTTTATATAAGACGCCACTGAGTGACAAATAACATTAGAGAAAAACAAGAGGGCGTATTGCAGCTCCATGCACAGCCCGCAATTAATCAATGTCCATTAGATTACTAGATTCGCATGAATCAATATGTATATATTTCAGAGTTAAATAAAATCACAATGCACATATTTAGGAATGTATGACTAACCGTAGAAGAAAAAAGGCTTTTTATTCAAAATCAATGGATCACACAATCAAAATGATTTTATATCTGTAGTATCGCTGAGCAATCCTAAAAAAGTCAAGAGTCAAAATATAAATCTCGTTTAAGCCAATTTTAACACGGAGCATCCTCGATCAGTCACCACTTTTGCTCATCAGAATTGAATTTATTTAGTTGCAATGCCAAAGAGAGGAAACACTGCTTAAATGCAGTGATGCAGCATTCCCGGACACAGAGGAAATGTTCTGGTAATAAACGTCAAACAAGCTCCTGAGCCATGCCTAACAGATGCTTTTACCAGAAGAAGCAAAGAGAGCTGCCGCTCATTCAGGCATGCACTTGCCAACGAAGGTTCCCTGGAAATGGACAAAGCTCATTAGATCGTACGCATCAGAGAAGGCATTGCACAGTAACGGCTGCTTTTTTTGCACTTAATGCCATTTATGCACAGAAAGTGTCATTTGTGAAGTGCTTCACATCATGAGTGCAATGTTATATTCTTAATATGTGACATACATTGATCCAGGGTTTACTGCAGTGTATTTATTATTTTTCTGTCCCTTTTGTTTTATCGTTAGCAGATGGAAGACTTTTTCTGAAAACAACAGTGATGTACTAACAGCATGGCGTTGAAGACTGGCGGCGTGTATCTTATGAAGATTCTCCAGAGTTCCCTCGCAGGGTAATTTAGTTACAGAAACAGGTCAATCGCTCATAGAGGTGCATCAAGGGTTTATGCTTGGCCCGATGTGGAAGACGGATTGTGTCCAAATGTAGTATTAGGACTCTTATTCTCACTGATATAAACGTTATATTATGCCAGATGTGGGATTGGATGTGATAAGTTGGCGAAGGCGACAATTTGAGCACAGTAAAATGTACCGTTTGGTACACTTGGTGATAATATTTACAACAAATTCACAGCACTGAAGATTTTTATACTGTATTTAAACCAGCGAGAAAGCTTCGAAAATTCAATCTGATTCAGAGGTTTTGTTTTGTATTAAAAAAAGAAGAGAAAAAAACACAAATCCTTAGTGTCATAACTATTTGCCAAGATGTTAAAGATCCAAACTTGGAGAAGAACCTCTGAAAATGTGAATTTGAATATATGTTGATCAACAGAAAAGACTAATATTTGCTTTTAATGTTTTCTAAACTAGAAGAAAAAACAACAATCAAGTTTCATTTCTATCATTATTGTATATACAAGAACAGAAGATAGGTTAACTCACTCACTTTGGTATTTGTATATAATGTTAAAAGTTGGTATTGTGTATGCAGTAGATCTATTAGGAGAACAATACCAACGTTTATATTGAATTTATAGATTTGTTTTGTTTCTGAGCCATCATTCTTTCAATTCGCTGCCACTATGGTGAGGAAGCATGCAGGCATGTAAATGTGTTGTCCTGAATTCATGTTATTCAATAAATACTTAACTGTGCTGAACAAATGTACTTAGGACTTATTCACTCACACCCAGTAAAAGTTGATGAACACTACTGTCTTTTCAACAGCTACATTTTCAATTTGCAGTATCATGAATCTGAATCTTGTATGGATTAAATCTCACGTTTATGGAAAAGTTGTACAGATCGCTAAATGTTACCGACCATCATTACACTCAATTCGGTGTATTTCTTTCAGTGATAGGCCACTTTAAATAATAAGTATTCACTGTATCATTTCAATTATTTATTATACTGGTCAATAGTTTCACTATATGCAACAGGTTCCCATTGGAAAGTTGCAGACAAAATAGCATTAGACCATTTGTTAATCTGAGATAAAAAGGGAAGATAACTAGAAAATAATTCTTCATAACTTCCCCATGTGGATGATGTTTGATTAAAAAAAAATGCATATTGAATTTAGATTTTTTTATATCAAATTGCTGGATTGTAATAATAAAAATAAATTATGTTTTAATAGATTGTTGGCAACACATTGTTGGCAACAAATTCATTTATTATTATTATTATTATTATTATTATTATTATTATTATTATTAAAATGTTCAAGAACATTCTTTAATTATTTGACAGAATTTTTAACAATTGTCTGCAAAGAAGACATCTACACCAGTTCTTCACATACTTAACAGAATTTTTTTTCTTTATATAAATCAAGAAATCATGGCAATAACAAACTGTCACATTTAAATAAAGAGTGAAACAATTCAGCCGGATGAGTTAAATTACACTGTGCTAATTAATGGTAATATTGAATATATTCAATAATAGATTACAGGCTTTTATTGTACCAAGTAGATGATGATGATGGTGATGAGGCACTTACTGGATAATCAAGAAAAAATATGTGTTGAAAGGATCCTTTATTAGATGGACATATCTAATGTTACGGGGCAGCTATTTATACTATAATCATATACATTATTTTGTCACACATTTGTCCTCAGTCTGTAGCAATTCAAATGTTTATTGTGTTAAACTACATGTTAAAGTATCTTTTACCTCATCAATGAGGACTTGCCTTTAAGTTTCTTTTTATGTGATGTAAACTCTGTAGCAAGATTTATGGACATATTGTTCCTTATTTCTTTCTATGGCAGTAAAGGAAACGTATATAAATATTGAAAGGATGTCTTGTTTTAAAGTGCTTTTCCCTCTTTTCTGATCATGTCTGCTGTAATGACAACAGTATGTAAGAGAGAGTGTGTGTGCGTGAGTGTGTGTGTGTGTGTGTGTGTATGCACACTGAAGTGTATCTGTGTGGAGCTGCATGAGTGTGTGTCTGTTTTCTATTCTATGGTGTCATATATGGTAATAAAATATTTGTGAGTCAATGATTATTAGACTAAGCTCTTTTGCGAATGAATCACTGTCATTATAAACAACTTGAGGGAGTTTATGGGTGTTGACTTTATCATCAAATGTCAATGTTTAATGCAGTTAAACTCTTGAATCTATGTAATTTTACCATGGTTCATCCAGACGAATCCTGCCAGTGTATCCTAATAAAGAGACTGCAAATTTTCAGTCGCAAAGCAAACGTCACGTATGATATTACATAAGCGGCGTGCTTATATTTTAATCTGAAGGGCAATCAAAATTGTTCATGGTTGAGTTGTAAAACATGTGTTACTGAGCAATGACAATATCTAGCAGAATAAAACCACCCATGCTTAGTACAGTGAGCACACGGCTCTACACAACACATGACTGAGAAATAATACCTTTCATTCATTCCAGCTGAATGAGCACAATATTCCATGGAAAAGGCACATATTCAAAATGTGTTTGAAGAAAGGAGGAAACAAGAAGAAACTTACATCTCTTCATTTAAGTTAATTACTTATTGATAATCTGTTTTAGCCAACCAAATCAGGGTCATTCTTGTTCTGCAGTTATTTTCATGCTTCCATCATATACAGTACTAGATAAAGATGGAAATCATTTTAGTTATTTTTATTTTATTTTAATATAATAATTAAGTGAACATGGGTGTCCAGCAAGGCCCTGGCTGCTTCTAAGATAAAATCTTCTTAATTAAAAAAATAAATAAAAGTGTTTATTAATTTTTACTTCATCTAATGAAAATGTGTTTTTGGAAATATAGTTTTAATTGGAAATCATTTTATAAACTTGCCCTCTTTCACTTTCTGGTTTTAAAAAAAACAAGTTCCTTAATGACATCATCCTTCAGGAAGTGAGATGGGAAACATCACAAACATCTGTAAGTATTAACGATGGATTTGATAAATCCTGTTAATTTTGTGTTGTTAGCTGGTTTGTCTCACTTTAAAGCATTCCATTATGATCAGAAAGTCAATATATTATCAATATATATGTAAAAAAAATCAAGATTGCCTTCTGTAAAACTGCATATTGCCCTTTTTAAAATTGATGAACTTTACACTGTTTTTTAATTCAGCTCAACCCACACTGAACTGACTTAAGCTGAATAATGAAACTATTGTCTTTCTAGAGCTGCTTTACCGCAGAATCTAAATTGTTTCCATAACTGAGTTTCCATAATTGGTTCTGCTATTTTCCTGCTTATTACGGTGAAGCTGCATTGAAACCATCTTTGTTGTATAAAGCGCTAAAGAAATAAAGGTGATTTTATAGGACTTGACCTTTAAACTGACACTCTCATATGAACTCGCTCTCAATCCCCTACAGATGACCCTTATTTCCATTGTTAATTATCCTGTTTATTTTAGTCATCTTTTTTTTTTTTAACTAATCAAGTCAAAATTAAGAAGTGCCTGAAAAAAGTTGAATAGATTTTTATAGAAAGACTTTTTACAGCACAAACAAAAAGTCTACAAGTTGCAGAGCTCAAAAGGTAATGCATAACAGAAATGACCCATGAGAGCACCTAACTGTTTGGCTCAGAAATCTGTCTTCGAAGCAATGCAGCTAATTGATATTAGTGTTATTTCAAATTTATAAAAGCTTAGGCAGAATTGACACTGAATGACAATTTCCTGTTGTAAGCAATTCTGATGGAAATGTGTTGACACAGCACGGCCGTGCACAGGTCCATTTTGCATGCTTTTGAAAGCGTGGCTGTAACAGAGAGGCTTCGAGATGAATAATTGACTGATCGCTGCATAATTCAACACAGCATTGTAAAAATTCAAGGTCTGGAACGTTTCATGTTTTTCTTCTTTATTGAAAATGAGGTTAAAGTTTCTATCAACCTTGGAAAAACTACATATAAAGTGGCAATCAATGGTGACTGTAATTCAAGTTCGGCCCTTTCACGAGCATAAAAGGTTCCCGTCGATCATCATTGAAATGTGAACTGTTAGGGTTTGAGGTGGCTAAGAAGCCACAAATGTGCTGTCTACCAAATTGTTGACTTTTTTCATGTCTGCCTGCTTTCTTTAGTGCATTTTAGTAGACATAGATCAGTATTGTAGCCCCAGCGGTGGATCAAGACTCTCTTTGGCTGAGAATATGATGTATTTCCTCTCTCTCAGACAGAAATATATAGTAGTTATGAGCTGTTTGATGTCTTGTTCTGCCCCAGCTATTTAAGCGAGATTCACCCCTCCAGCTAGATGTTTCATATCACTGCACATATTGTAATAAATTCATTTCAGTTAGAACATGACTTTGAGGCACAAAGACCAAAATATCCACAGTGCTGTAATCGCATCCCATGTCGAGCACATTTATAACGAGCGTTGCTCATTCCAAACATAGACTGTGTCAATGTCATCACTTTGTAGTGTGTGCTTTTCTTGTGTCGAGTGTGCATATTTAAGACATCCTCCAGGTGATTATTTCACACAATCGTTTCATCGCTAATACCACCATACCCAAGATGATGATATTAGTCGATCTATTTAGTGCAGACAACTGTAAATGAATCCACGTTCAGTGCGATTTCTTGACCTGTCAGTTGAAATAGCTTACATTTGAGTAGCTTACATTTTAGGTGTATAATATAGATCACTTGATAGGTCTGTTTTGCTGAACCAACAGCAAGTTTCCAATGTTTGTCTGTCATCATTCTTGGAACACCACTCAGCCAATCATCTTTGAGGATTTATAATGTTAATGACCTCCAGGGCCTTGAGTGTTCAAGCACAGAGGAACCCTGATGTGCAAGTTGCATTAATGACCAAATTAATACACTAACAAACTAGCAAATCAGTAGCCCAACTAACATAAAACATTAAATAGAATAATTATTTCATCCAAGTAACATAAAAGATGGTGCTAATAGTTTTAACACACTGCCTAATTTTATCTGAAATCCAGTTTTTTTTTAAAAATTTTATAGCAGTCATTTATATCCCTCGCATGTCTGGGATACAGCATATTGCCTATTTCAGAGGCATACTAAAAAGTAATATTCAGTTTTTTTTTTTGGTCAGACATAATTACTCACCCTCATTTGACATTCAGCACAGTTCATAAAGTAAAAAGGTATCAAAGACTCACCGGCCATGTGACTCTGTTCTTCATCTGCTCATCTTTGAGTCGGCGAGGAAGGAAATCGCACAGGCTTGATTGAACACAAGATAGACTTAATGTCATCTAATCAGAAAGACCATTATGTATTAGTGGAACCACCAAACAGAATTATCTGACAAGGGGCAGGCCACATTATCTAAATTAACATTTTGCAAGCATGAACATGCAAGGCCACAGTGGAAAATGAAAGGCTACAGGAGAGCGGCCTGCATTTAGACATTCGGGCAGTAATTATTAATTTATGCTTGTCTGTGGTCTTAATGAAAATGAAAGCCAGGAGAAGAGAACAGGGAAGGATAATGTGCCGTGAAATTGAGTTTCATTTGTTCGGGGGCCACCTTTTAACTTTTCCTTTCTTCCCAGGAAATGAAACCAACCAGAGATCTTGTGTGTTTTTCCTCTGCGAACCCCCCTCCCCCTGCACAGCCAACCAACACACATCTCTCCAGCACAGACACAGACAATCTCTTGACCTCTGCAGTATCTGTAAATATCCTGTCTACCGCTGTAATCTTCTTTATAGAGCCCTGCTTCAATGACCATTATTTCTTCTTTAATAACAACTGCCCATGTTAGCACTTTGTGCTCTACCAACTGATGATACTGAGAACGCAACCTGTAACAGATTGCACACTGATACAACCATCAGTTAAAGGTTGAAGCACTGTGTCAGGAGCGGATCTACCGGGGTGGCATGGGGTGGCAACTGCCACCCTAAGAAAAAGCTGTGCCACCCCAGAATTATCACAGAATAAAATATAAATGTAAGCAGTGTTACATGGGCTACTTTTCAGCCGCGGCGATGACAGAGTAACGCAAAATAATGGCAAAAACACGTATTTTAAAGGGGTCATATGATGTTGCTAAAAAGAACATTATTTTGTGTATTTGGTGTAATGAAATGTGTTTATGCGGTTTAAAGTAAAAAAAAAAATCATTATTTTCCACATACTGTACATTATTGTTTCTCCTCTATGCCCCGCCTTTCTGAAACGCGTCGATTTTTACAAAGCTCATCGGTCTGAAAAAGCGAGGTGTGCTCTGATTGGCCAGCTATCCAGTGCGTTGTGATTGGCCGAATACCTCAAGCGTGAGACGGAAATGTTATGCCCCTCACATACTGTTGATGCCGTGTCCGGCCGGAGCGACGAGACAAAAACATTAAAACCCATCCAGTGGGGACATAATTACGGATTATAATAACTTATACCAGGGGATCGTGACGTAGGTATGTGGGGGCGTGTTAGAACGAGCCGTTGTAGGTAGGCGTGGTTGACTCTTAAATTTTATAAAGAATATCTCTTTGGATTTGAGACTTTAGTCTTTGCAACTTTACAGATCTTCTTTATGCACCAAGAGCTTGTAACACTTCAAAGAGAAAGGAAAAATTTAAATCGCATCATATGACCCCTTTAATAAACTGTGCACGATGGTTGCATGCAGCGTGCCAGTGTAGTCTGCTTCATTAAAGGGGTCATATGATGCTATTTTAAAGATCATTATTTTGTGTATTTGGTGTAACAGAATATGTTGACGCTTTAATGTTCAAAAAACACATTATTTTTCAAATACTGTACATTATTGTAGGTCCTCTATGCCCCACCTCTCTCAAACACGTCGTTTTCTACAAAGTCCCTCGGATATGTCTGAGATTCATCGCGTAATTGTTTGGTGATCTGATTCTCCGACCGTTCGCTCCACTTTCATCATGGATATTCCGTAACAATAACATGAAATCAATAAGAAGATGCCTATCACGGAAACTAATAGCAGAGTTATGTAAGAATCTCGTCGTATTGCAGTTTTCTCGATTGTTAATATAACTGATTTTAGTTGCCACTTTTTTTCCCCAAACCATTAATTCAGTTTTCAAAACAAAGACACATTTCTCAAAAGTTTAACAATTTTTTTTTTTTTTTTTCTGTACTGTATTGTGGTGCATGCCACGTTCAAACAATTCTTTGGTATTTGAACTGATCTAGTGATTTTCATCTACTGCAAGATTACTTTACAGTATAGTAAAATGAAAATGATTTTTTCCCAAAAGTTCATTGCTGAATTATACATCTGTATCTGTAATTTAATTTATGTACAAACACCAGAACCACACACCAAATCTGCAAAACCATACACTAATTCTCGGCCTTTGGCTCAGTTTTCAATTTCATAAAACACTTTTTGCAAAACACAACACACAATTCTCTATGTAACACACACAAATCTAACAGGTATTAATATTATGGCAAAGGTGTTTGCAAATGATTGCTTTTAAGATGTGTTTGGGATATTTTGAATGCAGTGCTTCATTTTGCAAGAGATGTGAGGAATTTTGCATTTTGTGTGTGCAATTCTTGGATTTGTGTGTAAAGTTTTGAAAAAAAAGAGAGTTGCTGGGGTGTTGCTAGAGTATATGGTTGATAGAGTTTGTTCTGGGTGATTACAGACATTCCCACCTCTGTTAATAACACAAAATCAAACATTGTTTTCAAAACTGATCCAGTTTCGGTGCTTTGATATTATTGTATTTCTTTCTAATGTTAGGAAATTCTAAAGTTTTTGTTGCTCTTAAACTTGCACTAAGCATGATTATACCATCTAAGTAGCCTATGTAATTTTAATAGAACCACATGTCTTCTTTAGTGATACAAGCTCAGAAACATTTATAACCCCCTCATAGACCCCATGCCACCCCTTTGCCACCCTAAAAAATTATTTTCTAGATCCGCCCCTGCACTGTGTTATGGATTATAAACTGTGTGTTTTATTTTGTTAATGGTTATGAACATGAACATATTCAAAAAAATACAGCTTCCATTTGAACTTTTTTTAAGTTTCACCTCTTGCTTACTTTGGCAAGCTTTACAGAACATTGTGTAGAAAAAAAATCTACAGGAACTACAGGAACTTTTTTATATTCTAAAAAGGTATTTTTTATTAAAAAGCAAGCTTTATTTGGAAAATGACCAATGGCACCATCTCTAAGGTAGGATTGTTCAGTAACGTTGTTAAAAGGCGGGGTTTAGCAAAGTGTCAGTCGAACAAAAAGGTTTAACTTTTATTCTGTTATTCAGAAAATTATTTTGTGAAACCAAAAGTGATCTGCATAACTTCTAAAGACATTTTAATTACCAAAGAACCATGCATAGTAGTCAACTCAAGAAACCTAATTACAGGTTCTCAGTGCTAGTATCTCGAGTCGAGAAATACAGACCAAGCGGCAACCTCCCACTCTCTCTCGTGAAGCCAACACGGAAGTGACTTAAACTGTAATTCGTCAACTGGCCGCAAAAGGGAGTCAATCCCATAGACTCCCCATGTTAAAATGCCCAACTTTACAGCAGAAAAAAACATCGCTATTCGAGGCTTAGTGTATCCCATCATGCATCATGTTGTGGAAATAAATAGTGAGACTTTTTGCCGAGATCTCGTGAGAGGTCACGAAAACCTTTCCAATGTATGTGAAATATTAATAATAATTAGATATTACATATAATTTGGTAGAAAAACTGTGTTTTTATGTTTTATTGGTGCAAAGATGAGTAGTGGTGATATATATTTGTACAACATTTGCAACTGATTTTTATCACATAATTAGAAGCACCACAAATTAAAATTGTGTCATGTTATAGGGACTACTGAACAGACATTTAGAAGTTGATTTTAAAATGCAAAGTATTTAAAATTAAAATTAAAATAAAGCTATGTAAACACTTGCATTTTTACAACACTATAAGTGTGTCCCATCAGGTAATGAAAAGTTCGACACACACTTGTGGTCTTCATGCTCACTTGAACACTTGGGCCAAATACAGGAAATACGTCATATTAGTAGTCAAGTGGTCAAGTGCAAAGACCGCAAGTGTGGGTATTTGGACAAGGCAGAAGTGTTCCATTTGGGACAGGGCCAAACATTATCGCCTGTGCACCAGATTTAAACAGGGCGGAATCAATTTTGAGTGGAAAAACAACTTAAACTTGGGCCTATTTTTCAAACAAAGAAATCAATAAGTTCACTAAACACTAAACACTGAAAAGGGGTTTCAATAGGCATGTTTATTCTGATCTGATCTACTGGAAACAAGTGAAAATTTTGTTCCAATGAGATTTGTATGTTGGCGTGTGAACAGCACCTGTATGACGAGAGCAAAGCCACCATCAAGTGCCTTGATCCAGGGATTTTTCTTCATTTTGTCCATTTGTCAAAAGGAAGGCTTGGATGCCTGAGAACAACACGCAAACCCTCAGAACATACAGCCATGCAGACACACAGAAACACATACAGAAGCTATTAACCCTCCTCCAGCTCATCAACTTTGCTTTGCAATCTTCCCTCAGAACCATTAGAATACCCTGAAGAAATGACTTTCCAATTAAAGGGGATCTAGGAGAAGGGGATCTTTTTTATCTCTGACTCCAGGAGTTCTTTATTCCAATCATTTAAATTGGAATTGGTTTTTCAGTTTAGCCACAGACTGCTCTGGACATGCAGCAGAGGGGGCCAAATAGAGCTGCGTTCTGAAATATTCGTCCCTCATAAAGTCACGGTGGCCTCGGACGCATTAATGTGTTTTGCACGCCATTGCCGCAGACAACAGATTTTTAGCTCAGCATGCTGATGGAGAAAAAGTCCATCAATAGTGGCCACCTCCCTCATGCTGCAGAGCACTGGACTGGTTCCTGTGGGTTTTTTTTTTTTTTTTTTCTGGCAGAGTATGATTGGGTTTATTTTTATTGTAAGTCAAAGGCAGCTGTAATGTAGTACACATCTAAATAGTATGACTCAATTGATCAGAAGTGATGCACTGATCAGGATTTTGATGTTGATCAGAGGGGTTGAAACCTCGAGGGTGGTGGTGCAGGCCTGTCCCCCACTTACAGAGATGTCTGGTAATAAAATATGTATTTTACATCTGTTGGCTCACGTTAAAGGCACATTTGTGACATATCTGGTTTTAATTCTTTGTAGCAACATGTTTTCTCCACTCATAGTTCACTTCACACCCCAAAATTGTAATAGTTTTGTTTCGCAGTGCCACCTATTTAAAATGAACACTTTATCCCCCGGTTTCACAGACAAGGCTTAAGCCTAGTCACAGACTTAAATGTACAGGTGCATCTCAATAAATTAGAATGTCGTGGAAAAGTTCATTTATTTCACTAATATCTTAAGCAAAATGATTAGCCCCTACTTTTTGACAAATCATTTAGAACTACTGAATAAACTAATTCATTCATTCATTCATTCATTCAATAAACTATTTCAATCGATTAATATTCATGAGCCAGGCTGATGAAGTTTATATTGTGGACCTGATAATATTTCATCTCTAGTTTAACTAGGTCACATTAAAAGAAAGAAAAGGAAAAAACTTTTTTGGTTGTTAAAAAAGGTTTATAATGATTTAATGCATCTTATAATTGTACCCTTATGTTCAGTTGTTGTGTTTTGCTATCTTGGGTGATGAGCTACTACAGACTTGATCTCAGGCTTAATTTGTTCACAGTATAAAGCACACGAGAATCTGGCTGAGAAGATGCATACAATATCTGAACAATGCCACAGCCCCTGAAATCACTCAAGTGTGTTGATGTTAGGGGCATTTCTAACCTTTTACTGAAGCTCAGGTCCCCCAAATTCATGTTTTTTTTTCATGTATTTACATAGAATTTGTTTCTGGCACATATCCTTTTGAATAAACCAAATGCAAATGTAAAATATGAGAGAATATACAGTATTTGCATTTGCACAGCATAGGAGTATTTGTACTTATATTTGAGATCTTAAAATCCTTGCAGTAAAAGTGAATCAATCTGAACTTAATGGAGAAAAAAAAAAAAAAAAAAAAAAAAAAGGAATTTTTTTTCTGGTGATTAAAGATATGTTTAAAAGTTTCTCTCT
>NW_015630990.1:275809-291728 GCF_001515625.1 Sinocyclocheilus rhinocerous
AAAAAAAAAAAGTCAGACTGGCCAAACTTGTGTGTTTAACAGGCCTCAGCTACTGTGTAGTCCAGCCTCTAACAAGGCCTGCCATCAGCACTGAAAATTTCCCCAGCTTCAGCCTGGGCGGAAACAGTTGTCTTCTTCAATTACAATTGGAATCAGATGTGCTTGTGTTTTCCAGCCAGGCCTGTGAAGTCCTCAACAACTCTGGCAGCTGCCTTTTAATGAGCATTTATTGTTTCGCTGGCCATGGATACCACTTTTATAGGGTCACGTTCAAGGCGGAATGATTTTCTTCGCACTGTTTTACAGAAGCGTTTAGAGAGGTTTTTGTGGACTGATGGTTCACTCTCGACTTCCTGACAGCTGCGTTGGCTTGTTTGGCTCTCTCCCCTATTTCTTTTTCCTTTTCTCTTTCCTGAGTTGTTTAATATAGTTGTGTCACAGGAATACGAAGGAGAAGATTAATGGACGCAAAGGATCGGTGGCAGTTGCGGGGAGATGCAGGACAGAGCAGGCCAGCAGCCATCTGTTCTCTCTACCTTTATGACTCTCTTAATGGAGGACAGGAGACAAAAGCATCTCCGCCACCAGGCAGGCGATGAGCATTTCTGTAGCTCCACTGTAAACTAATTGTCAGTTCTTTTGACGATGCGCAAGCCAGCCACAGACACGTACACATACACACAGAGTTTCTCCCTAATGTCTTTTTACCTCTCAATCAAGCGTGGTTGGGAACGGTCCAAGACAGTTGCAGCACGTTTAGAGGAACAACGCTATGAGAGAAAAGTGATTAAAAGATCCTCTTGAGGCAAAACAGATCATTCACGGAGACAGGATGGCGTGTAATCAAATTAAGATGAAAATATAGAGATGGCCCTTTGGTCTTTTGAAACGAAACAGAGATGTTCTCAGAACTTCATCAAGAGTTGGCCCATGCTCAAATGCAAATGCGGTCTGGCACTGCTTTCTTCTGAACGTCATAATCAGCACAAGGCTTCAGTAGACCTTATGTGCCCTTCAAGTAGAGTCAGAAATATTGTAATTATGAGCTATGTGGACATAAATGACCAAGCGTTGCCACATTTACCAGTGGGGAACTCATAATTGTCTATGATACTCATGTTATGACGTGCTCCCATGAAAGATGGTGGAAAGAAGTTATTTCTATTTTAAGTGCTATAGTTCAAAACAAAAAACGTCAAAACAAAAAATGATGCCTGAACGTTGTGAGTGAATAAATGTATTTTTTGATACATTTGCAAGTGCGGATAGTGTGCAGGATTTATTCTTTTTTGTTTTGAAGTTGGACCTGTTTTTTTGGTCGTTTTTCCTCTGCTTCTATCGATTTCCTACAGGTGTGCAAAGGTATTGTTGATTGATAAGTGCTATACAGTAGTTTAAAAATATAAAATTTGTAGCTATATGACAGCATATGGTCAATATCAAGGTAATTACTCATACTTTTTACAAAATAAATTAAATATTCTTAAAAAAAAAAATGTCATTGTGTAGATACCATGCATAAAAATCATTTAGGCTGTGTAAAATTGATGCAGATGTTTTGCTTGTTTGTTTTAATAGTTTAAAAAAATTTAATAGTCCAAACATTATAATATGTGACTGTCATCATAATGACTTTTTATCAGATATTCTTTGTCTGAAATTGTTTGCAAAGTCTTTACACATTTTGCCCTATTTTACATTCTTTTCTGTTTTGTTAATTATTTTCATTTGTTCCATGCCAGTCTGTTATATTTGTATCATCTATTTCAGGTAATGCTTCCCTTGATGCCACATAAAAACAGAACGAGCTGCGGTTGGTCACTTTGAATATCAGTCAGACAGTCTCTTCTTGGCAAGATTAAGCTGCAGTGAAGTCTAGACTTGATGTTATTAGTTGAAAGTCTGGCTTTGTGAGACTAAATTGACCTAAAAAACTTAATTCTGATATTTGAGGAAAATAAAAGGCCTCTTAGTTTCACATGGGCTTATTCTCATCGCACAAACCCGTCTTATGTTAAACAACAACCTCGCTTTTCTCTGGCGGTGTCGACATCTGTAAAGCAAAATGAAGTTTCCTCTCTGAGTATCAATCTTGTAATTGAGCTCTCGGAGGCCGCTACGTGACGTGCACACACAAGAACCCTCCCCGCTGTCAGATCCCTACACGCGGCTGCCCTGTGGTGTCACACTGAAGTACTCTCCTTTTCTCTCCTCTCTCTCTCTCACAATCATTCTTCTGTCTACGGCTCCCTGGGCCCTGCAGTGGGAGTCCGCCTGCGCACTTAACGCGTCAGGTTTCAATTATTTTGAATACCAAAAACCTTCCCATAATGAGGCATGACACAGACATGTAGTCGAATTTTAAATTGGATTTAATTGTTTTCTCAGTTGTAACTTCAGTCGGATAACAGAGACAGAGGGGCATGGATTGAAAGAGGGAACGAATAGCGAGAAGTGGGTGGGAGAAAGATGAATTCAGCGAGCGAGGGAGACGGACAGAAAAAGACATGGTGAAGTCTCTGATCTGTTTCTTAACACAAATCTCTCTTTGTAAGCTCTAGCTAGGGCCATGTTTGGAATTACAACTTTCATGTCTCTTATCCCTGTTGTAATTCCGCCTCGCGTGTGATACGATGGATCATGGGGAAGTTTAAGTGAGACTGAATTAAATATTTAACCGATCCGACACGAGGCCTGTCTGCTCCACAGCGCTACAGTTAAACCAGGGTGCCGTGCTTGTGCGTGCAACACTCGATCCCCGCTGAATGCTGTCAGGAACATGCTACTTTACAGACTTAAAATAAATCTTGTCCTAATCTATTGAAAAACCTGACAAGTGGAGCCCAAGGTTTCAATGCACTTAGCTGAGTAGTGTAGAAAAAGGACTGTACATTATTTATGCCCTCTAATGGTGCTGCTATTCTCTGCGTGTGAATCAGGGAATGGGCTCGTCCGCTAAAGGTGCCGCCGCTGTAATCAAAGCCATATGTTTTCCTCACCTCTCCTCCTCTAACTGATGGGTCAATGGACCTGTCTTTGCATCAAGCGCATTCTTTCAGGGAGATCACGCCTTATAGATATAGATTAAAGAGTGCAAGGTCTTTCTCCCCACTTCTGACCAGATAAGATCTTAATGCATAAGCCAGTGAGGGTAAATACAGGCACCACTGGGAACCGCAAGAGGCGTTTTCTGAGATTTCTGTGGCTGTAGAGATAATGAAGGGCACCATCCAATCGTTTTCAAACACCATTATCCACCTTAGTTTATTAGGCCAATATGCCACTTTTGGCATGGTTTTGGAGAAGATTTTTCTCAGCTTGGGGTTGCCTGGAATTTCCAAACCAGATTCTTGAAAGCTTTACCAGATGGTGCAAAATGGAGATGATCCTGCATAAGTGCTTATGAGACTACTCTGCAATGGCAAATCTTTATTTTTGTTGACATTGTGCATGAAAGGAAGTATGGTTGTTTTGAAAGTTAGTGGTACAATGGGACTAACAATGGGTTTATGATGATTTGTTTTCATTATTATAGAATATTAATTGACAGATTTTAGGAAAATGGTAAAGAAAAATTAAAGGGGTCGTATGACGATGATAAAAATAACATTATTTTGTGTATTTGGTGTAATGCAATGTGTTTATGCAGTTTAAGGTTAAAAAAACACATTATTTTCCACATACCATACATTATTGTTGCTCCTCTTTGCCCCGCCTTTCTGAAAAGCGTAGATTTTTACAAAGCTCATCATTCTGAAAACCTCTGACTGGACAGCTGTCCTGTGTGTTGTGATTGGCCAAATACCTCAAGCACGTGACGGAAATGTTACGCCCCTTACTATATTTGGAAACCCACAGCTTTTATAAAGAATATCTCTTTGGGTTTGAGACTTTAGTCTTTGCAACTTTACAGATCTTATATATGCACAATCAGCTTACAACACTCCAAAGACAAAGGAAAACCTCATCATATGACCCCTTTAAAAATTATATGAAAAAGGCAATTAGATACCTCAAAGTAGGTGAGGTATTGTGTCCAAATACTTTTGATATAGCAATACACTTTTGAGTAACATTTAAGCTGAATAATCAAATGAAAATTTATTTTCTATATACACGCTATTCAACTTATGGTTAACGATTCAGCCATACATGTTTCATATGTTTTTTACATTTTTTTTTATTTTATGGATGGATGGATGGATGGATAAATTGATTGACCTGGTGAAATGACTTCTCACTGGTGGCATTTGAGGTCCAGTCATTCTGTTCCTGTAAACCCCACCCCTTTCTTACAGACAACTGCAAGCTTACACATCTGCCTCCAAGTCCCCACCATACATTTTTTTTCTTTTTGATAATGTGTTTCATGGATGTACATCACAATACGAAAGGAAAGATCTGTCGCAGACTTTAGGTATTTTGTTTTTACATTTTGTACTTCAGTCTTTAGGCCGCACAGTAGTACTTCTATCATTATGAACTTCTGTGCAAACAAATCTAAGACGTCTGATGAAATGGTGTCTATTTTTTTAAGCTATATTTATGGGCTTTATGCCTTTATTAGGACAGGACAGTAGAGGGTAGACAGGAATGCATTTGATGGAGAGAGGGGGGCAGGATCAGCAAAGAACTTTGAGACGGGAATCAAACCCGGGTTGCCGTGAGCACAGTTGCGCTATATGTCGGTGAACTAATCACGAGGCTATCGGCTAAATTATGTCTATTTTTAAATCTTTAAGAGCTCAGTGGTGATATTTTTAACATGGATGTTGTCTGAGATGTCTAGTAGTACATATATAGAGTTCAAACACACATCCTAAGACATGCTCACTGTAAAGCCATTCACATGAATCACATTCCCCTCGAGTGGACTGAGGAAGCCAGTCAGACACTACCGGTTCTAGTCATGTTTTTTATATGATTTGTGAATTTGGCTCTGGTACAAGTGCTCGCGAACACTAGAATCCCATTATAATTCCCATATCACAATATAAAACTGCAACAGCTGAGGCATAAAAACAACACCGTACCAACTCCATTGAAGTCACAGGAGATGCTGCAGAGCAATATCGCACCAAACAGATACCGCGGGCCCACTCTGATCATCACTTGATAGTGTGCTGACAAGCAAACTCTATTAAGCTGTCTTCAAATATGCAAAATGATATGATTTTACAATGATTACATATTCACTTCCCAGCTGGCTGGCTCCGTGCAGCTCCATTTGTCATTGACTATTGTGTCCAATTATATGATTAGCTCCAAACACTCCGCCACTTGGAGAGCTCTCGTGTGTTCCAGTGCACTGACTGATTCACAAACAAAGTCATTACAACATGTATTCACACATATCAAATAACAAACAGATGGCCATTGTGTGCCGGCTGATTTGTTTGCAGCATGAGCTGAAGAAAAAAGGTAGTTTTTTTGCTGGGGTTTGTTTAAGCAGCGACTGTTTTATTCCCAGAGAGAGACATCTGGCTGCCGAGGCGGCTAAATCAACTCAAATGAAAGACAATCTTGTTTCCATTAATTTTTCCTGTGGCAAAAGCACTTGTTATGAAGATTCTAAATTACTGAGAAAGCTTCCAGATAATTCATCATATGGGCCGGACAGAAGACTGCAGTTGCTCACAGAGTGTCTGTCTCCATTAACTTGCTGTGATGTGTATCAGGTGGGGTGTGTGTGTGTGTGTACGTGTGTGTGTGTGTATGTGTGTTAACATTTACATTGCAAAACTTACAGTAGTGTAATTATGTAGTTTTGGGCAAATTCTCCTAAACATGTTAAACTGAAACCTCATTTTGCTGAATGTATATAGTGGTGCCAAAAAGATTTTGGACATTTAAGTCACATTAAAAAGTCATAATTTTTATTGCATTAAATGCAAAATATCAAACCAGGTGGCATCTGCGAAGAAATTATGTTACAGCTTTCCACTGAACTCATTTGTAGAACTAACTGGTCTCAAGGGGATTTTTATGTATGATGTTAGTTCCCTTCAAGTTCACACAGGTGTCCTAGTAGCTAGTAGAACAACCACAGGTGTAGTTATTCATATTAAAAACTGTTCGAAACAGAAGTTGTGTCTGAATTTACTTCAGTAGTGTGACACTGCCAAGTGAAATGGAATAATGATAGGGGAAAAAATAGACAGCGGGCTAGATTTTAGAAGGAAGGTCACTGTAAATTTTCTATTAAATATTGCAACAACATTTTTTTCCTGTGGAAAAAGACTAGTAATGTGCACTAACAAAGTAAATGTATCATTTTTGATTGCATGTGGACTTTAACATGCCGTATGAACATGTTCCACTAAGCTTGACGGTTTCCCAAACACACCTACTGCTCCTCCATCTGCAGCTGATTGAGTCAAAAGTTGCCTTGTAAGACTTAAGAAAGCAGAGCAATGTTTTAAAAGCACCACAGTGTTTACAGTCTTCAGGAGGAGTAACTGCTTGTTTCTGAATATTAAACTTGGATTGAAGACAGTATTGAAGAAAAGTACATATCAATTTTAATTAAGCTTAATCAAGTAAAGTGCAGCGTATACATTAAGTGTATGGGTATTTGATGCATAACAGATTGATAGTTTTTTACAGCATCATTTTTTAAGTTTAAAATTGATATGAATGTGTAAGATCTTATAACCAGTCACCATCATTTTTTTTTTTTTTTTGCTTCAGTTTTTCATGTAAATTATCCTGCAATTTGGCATTTTAAAAAATTACAAATATTACATACAGTGTCTCAGTAATTATTAGGTCACAAAACCTGCAAAACATGAAGAGTAATTATAACAGAATGAGAAAAGAAACACTTAGATCGGATATATAGCCACAGGATGTGTCAGCTTCCCAAAGAAGAAATCAGTCCATCTGTCAGCAGTCACATATTTTATGGAAAGTTAAAGAAAACATAGAGAAATTTTTAATTGAAAAGTTCATTTAAAACTATAAGCAGATATAATGCTACTTTCAAGTCATTTGTTAAGATTACACGACACCACCTGATGGTGATATTGAGATAAAGCACTGTGAGAATAGCATAAATGTGCCCTGGTCAGTAGCGCCACCTGCTGGCGTTTTATGTACTACAGGTCAAGTGTACTGTCATGTGTTGTACCAAAATCCTGCTTCAGTTCGGTGTTAATTGTGACCAGCTTGTATTAAAAAAATTGGTGCAGAATATGTGTGTGTGTGTGTGTGTGTGTGTGTGATGATGATGACAATGATTCGTTACAGATGATACTCAACTATATATCTCAACAAGACCAGATGAAACTTCTAAATTATCTAAGCTAACAGAATGTGTTAAAAATTTAAAAGATTGGATGACTTTTTTTCTTTTTCATTAAATACCAAAATGATTAGAGATAAAGTGCTCTTACGTAATTGAATTACCTTTTCACTTTTTGGGAAATTGAATGTGCATTACATCCCACATTGAAAGGTAGTATCTCGTTTTACACTTCTAAAAGGACCAAATATACATATGCACTCCTTTTGAACTAACCTCTTCAAAGACATTCGCTGTTTCTGAAGATCATACTTCGTATGACAAAAAAGCATGCTTAGCAAAAGACTAACATGTTCTGCACAGATTGTGCAAAGACCGCAAAGAAAGTTTTGCCATGCAAACTACTTCAAAGACCTTGCTGTGATTATGTAACAACACACTGTAAACCCGAAAAAAAAGTTGAGGTAATTTTTTTAATGAATTTTTAAGTTAATAAATTCAAAGTTTAATTAAGATAAAATATTTGAGTAAGCCAACTATTAAAAACTATTTAAAATAAAAAAAAATCGGTTAATCTCAATTTAAATATGTTTAGTAGTGGAAGCTTAATTTGCTATAACTAGCTAATTCAGTAAATGCTAACTTGTTCATTGGTAAAGCAATGCTTTAATTAGTATATTGCTGAATGAGGCAGTAAAGAACATTCATAAACCAAACTCATGCTTCACTCGTTGCCATGACGGTATTAGCATAGCAAAACACTGAACTTAAATCTCCCATAACATAATTTTACCCTCCATTTTCAGTTCATTAAAGAAACAAGTTAATTAAATTCAAAACAATGAAACAATTCAGATTGCTTAATATATTATGTCGTTTCATGAACTCAAAAGAAAAAGAAAGTTTGAAATACTCATGCAATTGAATAAAAATTAATTTGTTTAAATTCAAGTTTAATTCAAGTTTGCTCTACTCAAACACCAATTTATTATTTTGAGCACTCGGGTTTACAGTGCATCCCCATTCTGGCCTAATTGTTTTATATGTATACAAGAAAACTATTAAACATTTGATAAATATTTCACTATATGTGGCTCTAACTCTAGCATCCCAATTTATAACTTGAATTTTACTCGATTTTAAAAACTCTCAATTTTTAAAACGGCACACGCACTTGCAGCATGAAACACATCCACTGGGGAAAAAAAGAGTTTGTTATAGGGTGTGTTCACACATAAAGTTATTGTGCCATCTGTGGTAATGCATATCTGGCAGCAAAACTGATAAAAGTTTAACTTTATGCAAATGAGCAGTGATGCAATGCAGCAGCCATTGAAGACACTGGAGCACATGTGACCAGTCTCGTGAGTTGACTGCATATTAACTGCAGACCTGCTGTTACTGTGAGCAGTTTCACTATTTAGTATAATCATTCATTTTGATCTGCAGTTCTGTAATTTAATTTCAAACACTGACATGTTTACATTCAGTTTACATTGCTACCATCAGCTGTATTATTCCTCAGATCATGGCACTGGTCAGGTTGCTGAGCGAGCGAATGCTGTTGGTGTGAAGGCTCTTCCTGCGAACGCTCCTCAGGTAGTTTCTGTACAAGATCACGCTGATCACACGGTCCTGAAACTGCTTCGACACAATGTAGAAGAGTATGATGTCCAGCACTGTGCTGGCGTTCATCAGGAAGGTGGTGAAGGCCCCCCAGGTGTTGTAACCCCTCTCACTGCTGGCCAGCAGCATGGAAACAAAACAGATGTGGAAAGGCACAAAGCACACCAGCACCTGAACGATCAGTGTGATGATGATCCGGATGGACTTCTGCTTGACTTTGGGCTTCAGTTTGGACGTGCGGCCGTGGATGAGGTTGTCCACGATGATTATGTAACAGCCCACCATGATGCACACCGGCACCAGGAAGAAGAAGACGATGCGTGCGAAGTGGACGGGATTGTCGCGGCGCAAGTAAATAATGTCGTGCATCTTGATGCAAGTGGTATAGTTTGTGTTGCGGTCAGGGTCTTCCTCCAGGAGAACAAGCGGAGCTGTGCTGCCCAGGGTCATGATCCAGACTCCCGCACAGGACAGCAGGGCTTTACGGACACTTTTCAGTTCTCGGGTGTGTCGCGGCTGCACTATGGCCACGTAGCGATCTGTGCTAATGAGGGCGAAGAGCCACAAGGCCAGGCAGGGATAGAGCACCGTTATTGCGGCGTTGATCCTGCAGAACACGTCTCCAAAGGGCCAGTAGTCTTGACTGTAGTAGACCATTCGAAAAGGCAGCAGTAAGATAAATACCAAGTCCACTAAAGCAACATTGATCATGTAAACAGTGATGGAGTTCCGTCTTTTAGTGGTCAAGGCAAAGACCCAGAGTGCGGTCAGGTTGACCACTGTGCCTATGATGAAAATAATCCCATAAAACACTAGGCTAACAGTCCGGTATACTTGGGCGGCGTGGCTTTCCATGATGACTGGCGAAGATGTGTTATGATCCATGATGGTTTGCCTGATTTGACCATAAAAAAGAAACCAATGTAAAACAGTAGTTTTTTTAAAACTGTTTCAGAGTTGAAAAAAAAGGTAATAGACCTTCGTCAGGGTAGCACTATGTTTAATTTTTGACAAGAATGAAAATGAGTCTGTGAGGGATAGAAGTACAGCTTGTTCAATGGATTGTACCAATTGTTCAGTTGATGAAACATCCTTCTAAAGTAGACAAAATACCATAAACAGTTTTGAAAGTTTATACATTGCATGCCATTGTAAAGACTGTAAGTCTAAAATTCAATATGGCCTCTACACTGAGTAAGGCCTATTCAAACTTATCTTACAGTTGTAACTTTATTTCTGGTAACTCTGTAGTATTTTCTTGTAGTTTCTTGTAACTGTGACCTTGTGTATTGCAAATGTGATTTTATATCTCACTATGTGACTTTATATCTTATTTTAAACTCACAATGTGTTTTACTCAATTTTTTAAATATTTTTTTACTTACACTAAATAGTATAGTAGAAAACATATACAAGACTTCTTTACATTTAGGGAGATGTTTTAAAGGAATAGTTCATACAAGTACAAAAATATTTGTAATTTCAAACCTGTATGCCTTTCTTTTGTCAGTGTAGAACAAAAAGTATTTTTGCAAACAACATGAAGTGAGTACATGATGACAGAATTGTCATTTTGGGTGAACCATCCTTGTAAGACATGCCACTTTTTCTTTTCATTCGAATTTGAGGGTTAGAAAAAAATGTTAAGACATCAGGTTTTAAAAAAGAGAATTGAAAGACAATCCTTCTTAAATATAAGTGTTAAGGTACAAAAAAGAAAAAACTGTAACAAAATGTTTAATATCAGTCGGTATACCAATTCATCAGATTAAGGAAGAATACTACTTTTACTACAGAAATCTGTGCAGCATTAATTTATATTCACCAACAGTCATCCTGTACCTTAAATGATCAATCTACAAAAGTTTTTGAATATATACCGCTGTGCTGATGAATGTTCTACTTAACTATTCAGCTTTATATAGAAACCACATTTGACCTACAACATAGACTTCTGATATGACTGGCTGTTTGTAACTCCGATTGGTTTTCAATGGCCAAATTTTGTTCTACAAGAATACAAAGTAAAACAATTTAAAGGTACCAACCTCAGAGATCCATGTTGCTGGCATCGTAACTGTTCTGAGGGCTGTACGGTTGAAGACTATAATGTGCCCTCGCAGCCGAGCTTCGATCTAACAGAGGAAGTCATGAAGCCCGTGTCTTTATTTAGATTAGAATTTTTCTTTTGGTTTCTGTGAAGCCCCTTCACTTCCTGTAATGCATGTACTGGTGGAGAATATATCTCAATAGCAAACACTATGTCATATGCAGTTTGAGAACAGTGGAGAAGTAAAGATGTGACAGGTTTGGGTGCTGGTTATTGATTGGGAAAATAGGGTTTGTCACACAGCATTAGCTCTCTTGGGAGCAGCACACAGCAGGTGGCAACAGAAGGCATCTGGTGTTGAAGAGTTTTAATTAAACACAGGATGCTGAGGTTGGTGGTGTATAAACAGGAAATGAGATCTTTGTAATGTAGGTTTGAGACAGCATCTCATCTTAAAATCACAGGACGAAAAGAAAAAGCTCTAGACCTGACCAGGCAGAACATTTTTAGACAAACTCCCTTTTTCAAACTACTTTGGCTGAGGTCAACTGACATGTGTCATCTGAAATCTTGTGTCACCATTTGCTTACATTTATGTAATTTCAAACCTGGTTCTGTCTCTGAGGAACACAGAAGAACATGTTTTGTCAAAAATGTATTTTTGTTTCTCCAAAAATATTTTTGTGAGTAAATGTTGACACTTTTATTTTTTGGGGTGGGGGGTGAACTATCCCATTAATTACTGTTGTTGTTGTTGTTCTGTGACTAACCTGTGGTAACAAAACCCACATGAGTGGAGTGTTCCAGCAGCTACGCTACAGCCGGAAGTTTAATATTCTAATGTGTGAAAGAACGTACTTTAAAAACATCAACACTAAAACACTGTAACATGTGTAGTACATTCATATTCTCCATCATTGTGTTCCACTGTGAACTGTTACCTCTAATATTCATGCCAATGTGACATGACACCTACACTGTACATCGACTGATTCATTCACCCTCGTCTAAAACACTGTCTGACATTTCCTCTGCTCAACAATCGCCTACATCAGGAAGTCACTATAGTTTTAACTTGCCCATATGTGGATTACTGACACACAAACATCGTTCTGTTAACTGATCTGTAGTAGAAACCTGGGGATTTTTGTTTTTGGTCGAGATTCTTGTGAAAGTAAAGAGAAATGAACTATAAAATGAGGAACGTCTGCATGGTCTCTGAGTGCACGTAGACATTTTTTTCAGTTCCTCCATATTAAAAAAAGAGGAAGGAAGGAAAGTCCTATAAACAACCATAACGTAAATAATATACACTTTTTTCCAATTACATACACTCTTAAAAATAAAGGCGCTTAAAAGGTTCTTCACAGCGAATACCATACACTCTTAAAAATAAAGGTGCTTCAAAAGGTTCTTCAAGCGATGCCATAGAAGAACCATTTTTGCTTCCACAAAGAACCATTCAATCAAAGGTTCTTTAAAGAACCATCTCTTTCTTGCCTTTTTTATAATCTAAAGAGCCTTCTTTCGCCACAAAGAACCTTTTGTGAAACAGAAAGGTTCTTAATATGTTAAAGGTTCTTTATGGAACCATTTAGACAAAAAGGTTCTTCTATGGCATCGTGAAGCACCTTTATTTTTAAGAGTGTAGAAGAACCATTTTTAGTTCCACAAAGAACCATTCAGTCAAAGGTTCTTTAAAGAACCATGTCTTTCTGACCTTTTTATAATCTGAAGAACATTCTTTCGCCACAGAGAACCTTTTGTGAAACAGAAAGGTTCTTCAGATGTTAAAGGTTCTTTATGGAACCATTTAGACAAAAAGGTTCTTCTATGGCATCGTGAAGCACCTTTATTTTTAAGAGTGTAGCCTGTGCATCAATAGGCACAATTTTGAGAATCTTGAAGGAATGTAGTGGATGTATTAGATGGGTATAAGCAATCTGGCTTATGTTTTCTGGCAAAAATTTTAGCCATTTAGCCATTAAATATTGCAAATATTTGAATATTTTATATGAAGTTATGAAGCACTCTCTCCATTGTAAATATACTCGTATCACTTAGAGCTTGGGCAATTCAAATGAATGTATACAATCTGGGCAATGCAAATAAGACTCCCAACATGCCTTATAAGCCGGTCACTTTTCCTCCAAAAGATAATGAATGAGTCAGTGTTTTTTTATATATATTAATGATTTCATTACCAATTCCATACATAGCATTATAGATTCTAGAGAAGTGAATATTATAGTTCTAGAGAAGGGACACCTGAATAATGACTTAATCTCATTGTTTGTGTAGACTTATATGGAAATATGAGATGGAGGCAATAGAGACTTGAGAATCTAAAACTGAGACACTGTGATCTGAGCTGTCATACATAACATTTAATACATAATATGGTGTTATTTTTTATGGGTTTGTATGTTCCTGTAATACTAGGAGATAAAGGTAGATGGGTAAACAGGTCATATTAATACAGTCATTATTAAACAGTGCCGCAATGTAAATTACATAATATAAAACATAGTTTGTCTGGATACTGTACTGAATATAACTTCCTAAAATGATAATAATAAAACTGTAAGTTTTTTTCAAACGAAATATGGTATTACCATGACATTCTATGAATGTTTAATATGATTATGTGTATCTTATTATCCTAACCACAAGCTAGCTGAAGCAAAATAAAAAACAAAATAAAATATAATAAAAAAAAGAGAAAGAGAAATGTTTATTTCACCATATGTACTGTAGTGTTGGCTATATAATGTGAAAGGTACTATATCATTTAAAGTTCACACATCAACAAGCAGCATTGTAGGATTTTTTAATTAGGCACCAAAACGTCTGAAATTAAAATGCTACTGTTGTTTGTTTGTTTGTCAGGCAGTGCTTGCAGTGAAGAGTCAGTTGTTGTCAGACTTTTTTACTGTGCCAGACAGTGAATCTCTAGGCCTAAAGTGTAGAAGATTTTTCTATCAATGAAGGTTCAGACTGTGTCCCTTTTCCTGTAAAAAGGATCATTTCAAGGAGGTTTGAAGCAACACAGCAACTTCCATCCATTTTTGCAAAGTTTAGCTAACCACAACTCCCCCTGCATCTGCTGTTCTGCTTCTCTGGGGTCTTGGTCAAGTTGCCTCGTATTGGTCTTGAACTTTTTCCTGTTTTTGTCTGTGGTGTCACTGAAACATTATTTCACTTCCCTTTAGAAGATGAACTATTTGGCCAGTTGTCATACTAATTATTTTGATGCAATTCAGAAACTATTTTCAGTCAACTAACCAGTCACAATGAGTTTGCAGCAAACCTTTTACATACATTTAAGTGCCTTCCTGAAGACCAGAAAAGTAAGAATTTTAATTCAATTTATGATAATAAGCAAATTAATCTCCCAACCTCTCTAAGATATATTAGCACTCTGGTTTTTCATCATGAACTGATGGAGCACTTTAATATAATATGATATGATATATGATATGATATATCAATATAAGCATGCACAAAGTTTCCCATGTAAAAGGAAAGAAGTGACATCTGTTGTCTTATTCATAATGTTTACTTTCGGCTTTGTGGCTCCCTCTTCTGGCTATTTGTTGTCATTGCACTGAATTCAAAATTTACCTGGCTTTAAGATCTTGGTCAAGACTAAAATAAAATTTTGAACCAGTCAATGTGAATGGACAGATTTTTCTTTTCTTTCTTTCTTTCTTTTTTTTGAGCATTCAAATCTGCTGAAAAAAAAATTTTTTTTAAAGACTGGTCATAACTTTTTTAAGTCGGGTATATAAAAATGTAGATTCAGTTGAATCTAAAAAATAAGACTTATTACCAGTTGGCTAACTAGTTGGTCAGATTCTCAGGTTGCGAGTCTAGGACCCGCAAACCAACTTATGCTGTTTTTCCGGAAGGGTAGTGTAGCGAATCAGCTCATTCATGGGGAAATATGAATAATTAATCGTAACTAGTTATAATTAATTATAAATATTTAGATCCGCTGTAGATATTTACTTGACCTCTCAGGGTCAACTGTCTGTCAATTCTAAGAACGTTAATTTCCTGGTTAAGGGAAATTACTTTCTTACTGTACAATTCTACACAGAGCTTGTAGCATAAATCTGCATGATTAAGGGACTCCAGTTATGAGCAAACAATGAACAACATCAAGTGCGATACAAGTAAGGCTTTATTAACTACATAAACACTTAAACTAGTCTAACATACTACATAAACACTTAAACTGGTCTAACATACAAATACACACTTAAACTGGTCTAACATACACATAAACACACACACACACACACACATACAGTTGGTATAGGAAAGGGTTAAAGCTTAACCAGTAAAGAGGAAATAAGGAATGAAGTTATGGAACCATTTGCATATTCAGCAGATCTACACCTGAGGGAAACATCAGATTCTTAGTTCAAACACACCTTTGTAAAAAGGTGCAAATGATACCTAATGTATCAATTAATAAGACTAAGTTTGAATACTTGCACGTCTCGTCTGTCTGAAAGAAAGGCTTGATGCAGTCCAAAGGTTCAAGTTGATCTTTGCTGAAGTTGGTTGATGAAAAAGAACCAGTTTGAGTCAGAGAATCTTGGTGAATGGAAAAGTCAAGGCCGAAGCCTGGCACGTACTTAAGGATGTCCTGGAGCATTGTAGCTCACATCTTCTCAGAACCTAACAGAACCATCGACTCTGGGCGGGTCACATGGTGTGATGCCTTTAAGGTCGGAGAAGATCCACGCCTCTCAAGATGGGCTTGTCCAATGAGAAAGGCCGGAATCCCAAGCGGGAGGTTGCAATTACTGGAGGGTTTTACGACCCTTTGTCTCTAAGCATGGTAATTTGCAAATGGAACTTGAATCGAAATTACTAAAGATTCTCAGGACACTAATATATTGCCTATGTACCAACATATAATATACACGCTCGTTTAGATCATCAGAAGGCGAATTCATAGATACTAAACAAGGTAGGATTACATATAG
>NW_015630990.1:294336-295954 GCF_001515625.1 Sinocyclocheilus rhinocerous
CTATGGTACCATTTGATATTCAGCAGATCTACCGCCTGAAGGAAACATCAGATTCTTAGTTCAAACACACCTTTGTAAAAAGGTGCAAATGATACCTAATGTATCAATTAATAAGACTAAGTTTGAATACTTGCACGTCTCGTCTGTCTGAAAGAAAGGCTTGATGCAATCTGAAGATGAAAAAGAACCAGTTTGCAATACAAATTGCAATGAAATTTGTTGATGAAAAAGAACCAGTTTGCGTCAGAGAATCTTGGTGAATGGAAAAGTCAAGGCCGAAGCCTGGCACGTACTTAAGGATGTCCTGGAGCATTGTAGCTCACATCTTCTCAGAACCTAACAGAACCATCGACTCTGGGCGGGTCACTGAATGTGAGGCCTTTAAAGTCTGCGAAGATTCCCACCTCTCAAGGTGGGCTTGTTCAATGAGAAAGGCCGGAATCCCAAGCGGGAGGTTGCAATTACTGGAGGGTTTTACGACCCTTTGTCTCTAAGCATGGTATTTCGCATATGTAATTTGCTTGGGTGTTGATGAAAGATTACTAAAGGTTCTTAGAACACTAATATGCTGCATAGGTATAAACATACAATATACACTCTCAATTGGATCATCCGAATACGAATTAATAGAGACCAAACACGTTATATGTAAGGTTACATGAATGAGTGGTTCTATCATAAGCGTGCATAAAATAGTCTACAATACAACAGATAATATACAAGACAGCAATAATATACACAATGACCTGAAGGATATGTTTGTTCATTCAAAGAAAGGTTTTCCTATTAATTAATTAGAAAAGAGTCCATTTCTACTGTGCACTGTGTCTTTCCTATGGAAATTGTAGTGAGAGGGGTAATTCTCAACATGCCATTAGGTCGTAAAATCTATCTGGTCTAGCAGAGGTGTCAGGGTTGCCATGGTAACCAGGGTCCTGGGCCTCGTTCACAGACAACTTGGCACCCAGTATGTTTATTGGGTGAGGGGTCTGTGAATGTTTGTTAATCTAATGAATAATTGATTTGTTAAATCAAATGAAAAATGGTGTGTCTGATTGGTCCAGACGCGACAGTAGAATGTTTTTCCATTTAAAAGAGGGCAACCAGCCAATAAAAACACATAACACACAAACAATGTCACAATTTCACCAGGGTACATTTTGTAACTCCTCCATTAGCCTGTATATGTTCTCAACTTGATTGTTGTAGAAAGCGTATCCTTTGGTAATAGCCACTGCAACTGAACTTTTGAGCTAAAGCAGGGTTGCCAACTCTCACGCATTTGGCATGAGACACACGTAGTGTTGTTTTTGGCGGCCTGTTTTAATTTTAGTTTTAGTCTAGTCTTTGTGTGAAACTGTCATTTTAGTTTTTATTAGTTTTAGTCAGGTTCATACTCTTTTTAGTCTAGTCAAGTTTTAGTCAACTAAAAGTCTGAGCATTTTAGTCTAGTTTTAGTCGACGAAAACTGATGACATTTAGTCTAGTTTTAGTCAATGAAAATTGTATTTTAGTTATCTTATTATATTATTGTTACCTTATAGACTCAAGAATACATCCATTCCAGACACGGAAGACGCTCTGATTTGAATTTACAACATTTATTTTACCAACCAAA
>NW_015630990.1:296399-298660 GCF_001515625.1 Sinocyclocheilus rhinocerous
CCTGATGCAGCCCCTGAAGTGAGACACAGGAAACAGAAATACTGCAAAATAATAATAATAACGCGACTAAACGAGACGAAATAACGTTATAACATTTCGTTTCGTCTCGTTTTGGTCAACGAAAATGAAGAGACATTTTAGCATAGTTTTTATTTTGTAAACCACATTTAGTCTCGTTTTTATTCGTCAACGATATTGCATTATACATTTAATTATAGTCATCGTCACATGACCAGCATTTTCGTCTCGTCTCGCCTCGTTTTCGTCACGTAATAAAGGTTCGTTGACGACGATATTTAGTCATAATTTTCGTTGACGAAAGCAACACTAGACACACGCTTCCAGGCTCTGTCTCACGCTCTCACTCTGCCCATGTAAATCTCACGCCAAATTGGCAACCCTGCTTGCGATATGAAACAAAGTCTCAGCTTTCAAATTTTGTACGTTTTAATACTATATTCAAACAATAAATACCGTTTTGGCGCACTTAATGTGGCGTAAATGTAGCGCTTCAGTTAAAGCCAGAGCCATTGAAAAACAGAGTTGCGACAAGCTTTGATCTCGCCGGCGTCGCCACGCGGTCACGTGGTTCATGGAGCTCTCCAAACAAACCAGGTTTGACGATACATTTGAATGGACAGACGACAGCTTCATTATACAGGTATTTGCAGCAATTTTTGGTAAACATTACAGCATATTATGCATTGATTATTACGTCGATGACATTTACTATATCATTTTATTCTGGAGAGTGATGGAGAGGCAACATTAATATGGTTTTCTTAACCCAGGTATTTGCAGCAATTTTTGGTAAACATTACAGCATATTATGCATTGATTATTACGTCGATGACATTTACTATATCATTTTATTCTGGAGAGTGATGGAGAGGCAACATTAATATGGTTTTCTTAACCGTCGGGTATTGCTTATAATGTGACCATACAGCTGAACTATTTTTCAGTTAAATATGTGTTTTATGTTTTAGTTCAATAATATTTATTTAATATTTTGAGGAGATCTTTTGGTACTAAATACTATTTGTACAATAATTATGGTACATTAGTCTAATGACTTAAAATATATATTTCTAATATTTCTATTACTTATATTACAATTAGTGTAGTATTTAAGGTTAAAATAGAGAAAAGGGTTTTAAATTCCAATGCGAATTAGAGTAATTTTGCGGTCAGAAAAAATGATCATTTTCATTTGTAATGACATATTCCATTACATGTAACTAGTTACTCCCCAACACTGCTCATTGGTCACATCTCAGTGTTGGAATTATTAAGGATCAAAAGGGTCACTGAAGAATCAGTGATTAAATATTTTCTTATGACTGGAATCAGAAGATTTGAGTCATTGGTCTAAACTAAAATCACCACAAGCACCATTTCTTGGTACACATTTGTCAAATACACATTTGCTGTGGCATGTCACTGCATATATATATATATATATATATCTGTTGGCGATCAAATATTCAATATCGCTACTCATCATAAGTACTTGGTACATTATCAGCGCAGCGGGAGACGTTCAAACTAATATCACGTATTTTATGTCTCTATGATGATTGTTTGATATACCAGAAGGGAGGCTAGCCTCCCTTGCGAGGTTTCTTTTCTCAACACTCCTCAGCGCTGAAAGTGAACACGAATTAGAGTAATTTTGCGGTCAGAAAAAATGATCATTTTCATTTGTAATGACATATGTCAGTGGGGTTTACCCACTAGGTACCTGTATGGCTATTTACTAAATATATCTAGAATATTGCAGGTCATAACTGCTTACTTATTTTTAAGTTCTTCAATTGAATAAATATTTAGACATGATTAAACACTAGATTTTTAAATGAGAAATTAAAAAAAGTTAATAACTTACATCCTTTTTTAATGATAGCCTACTTGCATAATTACACACAATGAATTCAAGCAAATACTGAATTTAAGTTTAAAATGGTGATAAAAAGGCATTCAACAGCATTCAACAAAAGATTTTTATATCCCTTATATTTACAGTATACACATTAATTGATATTGAAGCAAGATCGAAATCCTTCATCGCTTGAATCAAGATTATATTTCAATTTTAAAGTAGACACTGGATGCAAAATTCACTTTTACATGGTGTTTGCATATAAATGTATCTTAACAGTGTGTGGACACAACCACCCTACAATGATAAAAATCCATTCACTCCTTTTTTTAATCCCCCAAAATCCTAAATAGTCTCAATTATCAAGCCGTTTTGATTT
>NW_015630990.1:299732-300145 GCF_001515625.1 Sinocyclocheilus rhinocerous
TGACAGCTTGGTAAATCTGTTGGCGATCAAATATTCAATATCGCTACTCATAAGTACTTGGTACATTATCAGCGCAGCGGGAGACGTTCAAACTAATATCACGTATTTTATGTCTCTATGATGATTGTTTGATATACCAGAAGGGAGGCTAGCCTCCCTTGCGAGGTTTCTTTTCTCAACACTCCTCAGCGCTGAAAGTGAACACTCGATGGTGATTGAAAAGCGGTGCTTTCCAACTTCATTAACATGCTATGGTATTACAGCTGTGAAATTACAAACAAAAAATACACATTCTGAGACAAGAACTGAAATGAATTGTGAATTTTATTAACATTAAATCGTCTTTCTCCCATTTTCACCTCAAAATTTTGGGGAAGCTGTGCCTCCCCTGCCTCCCCCGACGAGCCGCCACT